>NW_006400173.1:401143-402774 GCF_000299155.1 Elephantulus edwardii
TCACGATACGCTTTTTGATTTCCTGACTGCTGGTTCCAAGAGTGTTGACTGTGGAGCCGAGCAAACTGAAGCTGTGAACAATCTCAATCTATTCATCATCCATCCTGACGCTGCCAATGGGTCCAGTGGTGAGAATCTTTGTCTTCTTGACATTGAGCCTCAGTCCATACTGAAGGCTGCAGTCCTTGACCCTTCGTAGCAAGTGCTCTACATAGTAAAAAGTATATATGCAAAACCAAGAGCCAATATCATTCTCAATATATACTGAAAGACTTTTCCTTGTGAACAGGGACCAGAACCACTTTTGTTATTCTGTTCAATTATGAACTACAGGTACTTGCTAGCGCAGCACAACAAAAGAAAGAAATAAAAGGCATCCCAATTAGTAAAGGGATGGTTAAACTGTCACTACATGCTGATATGATAGTGTACACAGAAAGACCATGTTAGAGATAGTGGACTAATTAAACAGGGTGTCAGGATATACGATCAATATCCAAAAATCAGTGGAATTCATTTCCAGTAACATACATAAATTGCTATATGTATACTAAGTATTAAGTTTTTCTACTTGCAAAAATTCTAAATAAAATATTTTTGATACAAGTGCAGCATTTTACATTTCATTTATTAAAACTTCAAAAGTATGTAGTTTCCTTGCTAACAGCCATATTTTGGTTTGTGAAGTGTAACAAAACTTTATTCTGATAAAATTGGCATTATAACTAAGTGGAAACATGTCTGTGATGGATAATAATGTGTATACATGGCAATGATAGGCCACCTGACTAGCCTTTTGGTTAGTAGGCAACATCATGATAGATGGAGAAAGGATTGAAACTGTCAATTAGTTCATCTTACTTGGATCCACAAGCAACATCCTTGGCACCAGTACTCAGGTAATAAGGAGACAAATTTCTCTGGGCAAGTTTGCTGTCAAGATTTCTCCAAAATACTGAAGAACAGTGATAGCAGTTTGAAGACTAAGGTGCATCTGATTCGGGCCATGGTCTTTCCTATTACTTATTATGCATCTGAGAGCTGGACAATGAATAAGTATGACAGAAGAAGAAGTTATGCCTTTGAGCATGAATTCATGGAGAAGAGTTTGAGTATTCCATGGACTACCAAAAGAACAAATAAGTATGTCTTGGAAAAGGTATAACATGAATGCTCCTTGGAGGCAAGAATAAGAAATCTTTATCTCTTGTCCTTTGGACTTATTGCTAAGAAAGCCTATTCCTTGTGTATCATGCTAGGAAGGATGGAGGGTAAACAAAAAGACTGGAAGACACACCCCCCCAATGAGATAGATAGACACAGTGACTGTGGCTATGAGCTCAAGTGTATCAAAGATGGTGAGGATGGTATTGGATAGGACAGGATTCAGATTTGTTGTTCATAGAGTCTCTATGAGTCATACTGAACTTGATAGCACTTAACCACAACAACAATATGGCCATCATCCTCTGTATAATTTAACTATTCTATGAATAACACTATCATTCAGATATATGCACCAACAACCAGAGACAAAGAAGAAGAAATAGATGATTTCTACCAACTCTTACAGTCGGAGATCGATCGAACATGCAATCAAGATGCATTGATAATAATGGGTGACTGGAACG
>NW_006400173.1:406789-429753 GCF_000299155.1 Elephantulus edwardii
GACTGGGGTAATCGGCCTGGGTGTGTCAGAGGCAATTCGGTTGGCACAGGATAGAGCAGGGTTTAGGGCTGTTGTACATAGGGTCACTATGAGTCGCAAACAACTCAACGGCACATAACAACAACAACAACAACAACATGTGTTACAAATTTTAAACTCTATCATACTTATAAAACAAGATTACAAGCATATTTGTAAAATATATGATTGTTATATACCATTGGGTTGGATTTGACTAATAGATAGTAAGTCCAGTTAGTTTTAAGAGGATATTGCTTATCTTTCTTCTATGGAGCTGCTGGTGGTTGAAATTACCTTCTTTTGACTTGGCACTGTAACTCTCTACCACTAAGTTACAAGAACTCCTTAAGGGTATGATTGTTGTTATTGTTACATACGGTCAAGTTGAAACTGACTCATAGCTGACACTGTCATGGGTTTTCAGAGGCAATCAATCACATGGGAAGAGATTAACCATCTTTCTCCCATAGAGCTGCTAGTGGATTCGAGCCATGTGCCTTTGGGATGGCTGCAAAGTTCCTTACCAGTTGGCCACTAGAGCCTTCTTATTAAGGATAGGTCTCCTCAGTGATGCAGTTTGTTTGGTTTTTATATTTGGACTTTATGGCAAAAAGTTAGAGAGCTTTTGTCAGAACTACATCTCACTATCTACCTAATGGGATTCATACATGAACCAATGGGCTGCCATACTTGCTGACTTTGAATTCAGCAGATTCTAAAGCCAGGTGTCTGAGATCAAGTTTCTCAAAAAACAGTCTTGATTATGCCAGTTTCTGAAACTCATAGTCTCCAAAGGAGAAGTCTGAAATCCAACTTCCTTACTGACATTTTGAACTCTGCCTTCCAAGACGCATCACTCTTGAGGTCAGATCTGCAGACCTGGGGCAAGATTCACTGGCTTACTTCACTAGAGAATCCAATGTAAGAAAATATCCTGGAAAGTCTGTCAGGTAATGAGAAAATATTTTTTTCAATTCTTACAAATCTTTTAAGTATAGGAGCTAGGGGTATCATGACAGAGACCTTGGCTCAGGGTTCAGAAGTTTCCTGGTGGCCCTATGCAGGGGGCGTTGGGGGAAGCAAACAGTTCCTGTGCTATCTGAAATCCTTGTGGTGTTCCACTGCTTCTTCGAGTGTGGAGTGCTCCATTTCTTCTCTAAATATGAGGTGTTTCATGTTCTAAGTGTGGAGTTCCCCTTCCCTCCACTCCCGTCCCCTCCCCTCCTCTCCCCTCCCCTTCCCTTCCCTTTCCTCCCTATCCCTTCCCTTCCCTCACCTCCCCATCCCTTCCTTTCCCTTCCCTTCCCCTCCCTTCCCTTCGCCCCCTCCTTCCCACTCCCAAAGGAAAGGACTGAAAGAAAGGTTTCTTAGAGGAAATACAAAGGGAAGTAAAAGGCAGGTGCATCAAAGTGAAGAAGCTCCCTCTTTAGGAATGTTAATCAATCCCACAAGACCCTAGGCAGAGCTGTTTCATGAGACTAGGTGCCACTAAATAGCAGGATCCACCTAAGGCTCCCTCTCTCTCCCTTAAGGTTTGAGTCCATCCCTGAGTTTCCAGTGGTGTTTCTCTCCCTTTCTTCATTTTTCTCTTTAACTCTTCCACATGAGCTACATTTTGCAATACCTTAATAAGTCTTTTTCACTTGTTTACCTAAATTACAACTGTGTGTATCTTATCTTCACTTATTTACAGTCACCTCAACTCATCCCCTCAAAGCAAATACTAGTAAATGGTGAAGCAATAAAAATAATTCTAGTTTACCACATTTCAGGGTGCTTCATTTCTCCATTAAGTGTAGGATGGGTCTTTTCTTCTTTTAATGTGAGATCCTCTTTTGTTTTCTTAAAAATGGAATGCTCCTTCATTTCAGCATGCGTTGGTTGTCTCTTTCCATTTATTATTAAATTATCACTAGCCAAGTGCCAGCACTATGTATGAATTTACTTGATTTTGCCAATTACTAGCTTGACCTTTATTTGCAGGTTATCTCCAAACTTCTTCACTTGGCTTGGATCATGCTGCTCGGGGTCAGTGCAAGTGACTTTGCAAGCTGCCACCTGGGCAGGGACTTCCAAAGCCACCAACAGAGCCATCACCAAAGCAGAGCAATAGGCAGGGCTTCATGATGAGGGGAAAGGACTCTTTAGATCAAAGGTCAGAGGGTAGGAGAAAATAAAATTTTAAGCATACGTACATACCATATTATCTCTGGATACTACATGGTGGTCTTCTTCTTTATGATCTCTTGTTTCATTTGATGTAACTTCATTGGACTCTTCTGTAAGGAAGGAAAAATTTTCATTATCAAAATTTTACTGAGACTTATTTTGCCAAGAGTATGCAAGTAATTTGTCTATTTTTAACAGTACTACTGGCAAATTCATTTCATACATGCTCAATTTTTAATTGAAGTTTTAAAATAACTTGGGCAACTGACTGGAAGAGATCTATATTTGCTCTCATCCCAAAGAAGGGTGACCCAACAGAGTGTGAAAACTATAGAACAATATCATTGATTTCACATGCAAGCAAGATTCTGCTGAAGATGATCCAAAAATGCCTGGAACAACACATCAGCAGAGAACTGCCAGAAGTCCAGGCTGGGTTTAGAAGGGGTCGTGGCACTAGGGATATTTTAGCTAATATTAGATGTATCTTAGCTGAAAGCCGGGAATACCAGAGGAATGTCTATCTATCTGTGTTTCATTGACTATGCAAAGGCATTTGACTGTGTGGATCATAACAAACTGTGGCTGACTCTGAGAAGAATGGGAATCCAAGAACACTTGATCGTGCTAATGTGAAATCTATACTTGCACCAAGAGACAGTCGTCAGAACCGAGAAAGGAAACACTGCATGATTCAGAATTGGGAAGGCTGTATACCTGGGATGAGTCCTATCTCCATACGTTTTCAACCTGCATGCAAAACAAATTATCCAGGAGGCTGGGCTCTATGAGGAAAAGTGTGGGTTCAGGATTGGTGGAAGATCTATCAACAATCTGCTTTATGCAGATGACACAACCCTACTTGCTGAAACTGAAGAGGACCTGAAGAGCTTGCTGCAGAGGGTCAAGGACTGCAGCCTTCAATGTGGATTGAGACTCAATGTCAAGAAGACAAAGCTTCTCACCACTGGACCAACTGGCACCATCAGGATGGATGGTGAAGAGATTGAGATTGTTCACAGCTTCAGTTTGCTTGGCTCCACAGTCAACACTCTTAGTACCAGCAGTCAGGAAATTAAAAGACGTATTGCAATGGAAAAGTCTGCTGTTAGGGACCTCTCCAAAGTACTGAAGAGCAATGGTGTCTTTCTGGAGAAAAAGGTGCATCTGATATAGGCCATGGTGTTTGCAATCACTTGTTATGCCTCAGAGAGTTGGACAATGACTAAGGAGGATAGGAGAATTGATGCCTTTGAGCTGTGGTGTTGGAGAAGAGTATTGAGTGCACCATGGACTGCTAAGGAAACAAACAGGTTTATCCTGGAGAAAGTTAAACCGGATTGCTCCTTGGAGGCAAGGATTCTGAGGCTTCGTCTTACATACTTTAGACGTGTTGTAAGAAAGGACCAGTCCTTGGAGACGGACATAATGATGCTTGGGAGGGTGGAGGGACTGCACAAGAGGGAAAGACCCTCTATGAGGTGGATTGATTCAGTGAGTGGAGTAATCGGTGTGTGTGTGTGTGTGTGTGTGTGTGTGTGTGTGTGTGTGACAGTGCGATTGGCACAGGACTGAGCAGGGTTTAGGGATTTTGTACATAGGGTCGCAATGAGTTGCAAGCAACTCAGCGGCACATAACAACAACAACAACAACAACATCTTAAGGAAATAAGATGGATATGTATAAATATAAGATTAACACCACTACACTGTTTATGAAAATAGAAGAATGAAAGAAAAGGAGCAATCTAAATGTTCAATAGTAGAGGACTGATGAAATTATTTAGGCTATGTTACTACAAGAGAATAGTATTAGTCCACTAAAAATGAGAAAAATATTCAGCATTTATTGGAACTTGAAATAAGGTTACAAAACTTACCACATACAGTGTGATCTTGATCTTTGAGTAAAATAAATTTTCCTCAAGGAAAAAATGGATAATATTTACATTTGTTATTAGATGCCATTGAACTAATTATAACTCATACATACCATATGAATAAAAAACTCTCTCTCCCCTATCCTACACCATTCTAAAAATTTCTAGCATGTTCAAGCCCACTATTTCAGTTACTGTGCCACTCCATTTCATTGATGATCTTCTCTACTCTTTCACTGACTTTCTCCTGTTTCCAGCATTATATCTTTTTCAAGAAGTGGCTCTTCCTGACAATATATCTAAAATATGTGAGACATAGATTCATCATCCTTGCCTTTAAGGAGAATCCCAGATGCTTTTCATTCCAAGACAGGTTGGTTTGTTCTTTTGGCAATTCACTCAATGAACTTTCCTAGTAACACAATTCAAGGGCCACAATTCTTGCATCTTCCTTATTTATTGTCCATTTTATATACGTTTTATGTTTTTGTTGATGCTTTCAATGCAGCTTGAATTTCTTCCTTCACCTCCACTAGTTCATCATATGGTACTTTCTGAAGTGGTTCAGTGTTGATCAACTCTTTTGGTAGGTTTTCAGAGGTTGTAATTCACATGGGAAGAGATTATTCATTTTTATATAGGAAAGCCCTGGCAGATTTGAGCCAGAGAATCTGGCTTTGGGTTAGCAGCACAACTGCCTGTGGACTTTGCTACCAGAACTCCTTAAACATGGTATAAGAACACGAATATAAAAAGGATAAGGAAAAGTTTATACATAAAATCAATCTTTGAGAATTAACATAGAGGAGAAGGGAAGGGCAAAGACTAATTACAAGAGAAATTTGTCAAAAAATTTTTCTCTCACAAAAAAGAATATGAAAATATTAAAACATAAATATGTTTTTTGTAGGCAAAAAAATTTGAAATTAATGAGCTGAATCATTCAGCAATTACTTTTTACCAGAATTTGACATCAGGTTAAGATTGCGGTTTTTTGGTGTGGTTTTTGTTTTTAATCAGTTTCAGTCACATCTTCCTCTTTTTACTCCTGTACTCCTTCTGAATAGGAAAGGAAAAGGAGATGTAAACAGGGAAGGTATAAATGGAAGGCATAAGTGAAGGCAGATTCCTGCATCAGGGAAGGGCTTACTCTCTTAAAAAGGAGAAGAAGTGAAAGAACTAAAAGATTGCCAGCACTTTTTTATTGATTCGATTAATCTTGCCTTTTATCACACTTAAAAAACCTTTTTTTTGCTTATAAAATTTTTTCTCGACTTTCAGTAGCTGTTTCTGCTTTTTTAAAAAAGTACGTTTATAATAAAATGTGCTGTTTAATAATTTTAACTGTACAAAATATATTATGCAACCATTATTTACATACTTTGGACACGTGGCCAGGAGAGACCAGTCCTTGGAGAAGAATATCATGCTCAGAAGAGTGGAGGGACAGCACAGGAGAGGAAGAACCCGGATGAGATGGATTATCCGTATCTGGGGCAATGGGAGTTGGTGTGTTAGAATTAGTGAGATTGGCTCAGGACAGGGCAGGGTTCAGAGCTGCTGTACATAAGGTAATTATAGGTCACAGGTGACTCAATGACACATAACAACAACATACTCTATTGGTTGTTTTATATTTAAGGTTCTTTAGAGTCAACAAGACCTTGGGAAGGGCCTTTGTATTTAAAAGTTGGTTGTTATTATATTTTAGAGAAATTTTCTTCTAAGTGAGTGGTACAGCACTCTCTATCAATATGCTGTACTGAGGTAACCTGGGGCTGCTGGGATGTTGAACCTTGTGCCACTGGGGTTTCAAATAGCATAACGGTTACCTATGGTGGACACTGTTCGCCGTAACTCCCAGTTGAAGACATGTTTGGAAGCAAGAGTGGTATCCAATTCCTAAACAACAGCCTCTGGAAACTCTGTAAACTTTGAGAAATGATAGTATCAAAAGGCTTCAGGTCTTTTGTTCATAGGGTCTCTATGAGTTGTGCTTGACTCAATGGCAATCAACAATAACAAAAACAACCACAAACTAAATTAAAAAAAAAGTTCATTGTTCCAAACAGAAACTTGGTACACCTGAAACAATAATTCTCTATTTTCTAAGCAAGAATTCATCTTTACTATGTAAAATGTGAATTCCAATGAAAATATTTTTCCCCAATTTAGACATTTCAGCTCAAACTTGCTGCCATCTAGTCAACCCACTATTGAGTTTCTGAGGCTGTAAATTGCATTGAGTTCCTGGTACATTCGAAGTTCCAGAGAGATATAGCTTTGGGCTTAGCAGATCAACTACCTACAGATTAGCCTGCCAAGACTCCCTCCAAGACATTTACAAAACTCTAACCCTATTGGTTAACAACAAACTGTGGCTAATTATGAGAAGAATGGGACTTCTAACAAAAAAAAAAAACCCCGTAGACCAGATGATTTTACCAGCGAATTTTATCAAACATTCAGAGAAGAACTGTCACCAATTGTACATAAACTATTTCAGGAAATAGAGAAAGATGGAATTCTTCTCCCAGATTCATTCTATGAAGCAAACATATCCTTGATACCAAAGCCAGGATAAGACAACACCAAAATAGAAAACTAAAAGCCAAAATCCTGAATGAAGTACTGGCCAATAGAATTCAACGATACATCAAAGAAATGATTCATCATGACCAACTGGATTTCATAACAGGTATGCAAGGATGGTTCAAAATAAGGAAACACATGTATTGAAACACATGATGAATGTAATTCATCACATTAAAAAAGCAAAGATAAAGAACCACATGATCCTATCATTGAGGCAGAAAAGGCATTTGTCAAAATCCAACACCCTTTTCTGATTAAAACACTCAACAAAATAGGATTAAAGGGGAATTTCTTAAACATAGTAAAAAGTATTTATGCAAACCCGAGAGCCAACATTGTTCTCAATGGAGAGTGGTTAAAGGTATTCCCTTTAAGAACAGGAACTACTAGGCAAGGATGCCCACTCTCACCTCTCTTATTCAATATTGCATTGGAAGTCTTAGTGATAGCAATAAGACAAGAGAAGGAAATAAGAGGAATCCAAATTGGCAAAGAAAAGGCAAAATTATCTCTCTATGCAGATGATATGATAGTATCCTAGAAAACCCTAAAGACTCAGCAAGAAAACTATTGGACATAGTTGACCAATTCAGCAAAGTAGCAGGATACAAGATCAACATACATAAAAATCAGCTGGATTTCTCTACAGTGATAAAGATAATATAGAGCCAGAGCTAAGAAAAACAATACCCTTCACAAGAGAAAATCACAAGATTAAATACTTTGAAGTAAATCTAACCAGAAGCACAAAGGATCTATTTAAAGAAAATTATTAAGGTGCGCCTGATACAGGCCATGGCCTTTGTAATCACTCATTATGCATCTGAGAGTTGGACAATGACTAGGGAGGGTAGAAGGAGAATTGATGCCTTGAGCTGTGGTGATGGAGAAGAGTATTAAATGTACCATGGACTTCCAAGAAAACAAACAGAATCAGCCTATAGAGGGGTAAACCAGGCTACTCCTTGAAGGCAAGGATTCTGAGGCTTCATCTGACATACTTTGGACATGTTATAAGGAGAGACAGGTCCTTGGAGAGGGACATCATACTTGGGAGGGTGGAGGGACGGTGCAAAAGGGGAAGACCCTCTATGAGGTGGATTGATTTAGTGACTGAGGTAATCAGGATGGGTGTGCTAGAGGCAGTGCGATTGGCACAGGACAGAGCAGGGTTTTTATAGGGTCACTATGAGTCACGAACGACTCGACGACACATAACAACAACAACAACAACAACAACAAAACATTACTACAAGAAACAAAAAGAGACCTGGAGAAGTGGAAGAATATCCCTTGTTCATGGATAGGAAGACTCAATATGGTGAAAATGGCAATACTACCAAAGGCAATTTATACATTCAATGCAATCCCAATACAACTACCAATTCCATTCTTCAACGAGATGGAAAAGGTTATCTCCAGTTTCATTTGGAATGGAAAAAGGCCGCAAATAAGCAAAGCACTGCTTAAAAATAAAAAAGAAGGTAGGCGGCATCTCACTCCCTGATTTCAAATCCTACTGCACTGCCATGATGGTTAAGGCAGCATGGTACTGGTACAATAACAGACACATAGATTAATGGAATAGAATTGAGAACCCAGAATTCAGCCTATCTACCTATGGTCAACTGATTTTTGACAAGGAGATGAAATCAGTTAAGCGGGGAAACCACAGCCTTTTTAACAAATGGTGTTGGCAAATTGGAAAACTATCTGTAGAAGACTCAAGGAAGATCCACACCTCACTCTGTATACAAAAACCAACTCAAGGTGGATCATGGACCTAGGACTAAAACCAAGGACTGTAAATGTCATTAAAGAAAAACTTGGAAGAACTCTAATAGTCCTAATCCACAACATAAACAGTGTTCCCGGTATCCTGAAAAATCTACAATCAGGAGAAGATAAAAGAGATGAATGGGACATTCTAAGAATCAAATCCCTATGCACATCCAAAAACTTCTCCAACAGGGTAAAAAGGGGAGCCACAGACTGGGAAAAAGTATTTGGTAATGACATGTCAGATAAGGGACTTATATCTAGAATTTATAGAGTACTTGAGCACCACAACAAGATAAAGGTAAATAATTCAATTGAAAAATGGACACAGAGCGCAGCCGGAACCCAACACAGCCGGAGAGCTGGAATTTGAACCATACACAAGACAGCTGAGTCCCAGCCAAAAGACACCAGCCAAGACACTGTGAAACTCACTCACCAGGAGCAAGTATGGAGCAGTCACCTGCCACCGTGGGACTCTGGAGGAGCAACTGACCACCTCCAGCATCCACAAAACCTGGAGGAGCAACGACCTGCTGGTTGCGGCATGACCCTGGATGAGTGACCACTGGCCACCATGTGACACCAAGGAACAACCACCCCAGCCCCGGCCACCGTGTGACCCCAGAGGAGCAATGGTCCACCACCACATGAGCCCCCTGCGGCCTGCTGCTGTGTGACCTCACCCTGCAGCTTGCAGTGCATAAATCCGCCCCCCGCAGCATGGAGCCGAAGCCCCATCCCCTGCCTCCCAGTGTGGTAGTGTTTTCTTCTCCCCAACCACTCACCTCCACCCCTGTAACAGCCCTGCCACCCCAGTGGCACTCAAGGGCCACTAGAGAGTCCTTCATGCCACACAGAGACCAACCAACATAACGAGATGTGGACAGTAGGATTTCAAATCAGAACTTTTGTTGCATCAGTTCCTTTTGGAGCTACCGGAACACAAAGCTATGCCGGATCCAGTCATTGTCCAGAGCCACCAGCTTAGCTGCTGTGGGACTAATCTGGCAGGAGAAAGGCCAGTAGGATCCTGACTAGGTTTTCTGGGGCACTGCCGATTACCTGGGAGAGCACCCAAGGGCATGCCCACTGGTGGGGAATTTGGCCGAGCTCTCTTGGGCCACGCTGACTGCCCAAGAACAAGCCAGCCAGTGGTAATCTGTCTGAACTTTTGTGGACTCTGCAGACCAGCCAGAGGTTAGTGGGTTCCTGGGAATTTGACTTGACTTTTTAGGTCCTGTTGGACTCAGGACACTACTTGGTCAGGGGCTGCTGCTTGAGGGCACCTGCATAAGTGCCACTGGGCAGGGGCAACTGAGTGAAAACCACTGGGTGGAAATGGACAGCAGGAAGTAGGGACCCAAATCGTGAGCACACCTAGACAGCTGAGGTCTGAGTGAGGTCCCCCAAGTGTTTGACCTGCCCTTGCTATCACCCCAACCCTGTGCCTGCCTTACCCCATTTGGCTCCACACCAGTGCCTACACGTCTAGTCAATCAACTTGCCTTTAGTCGAGTGCACCTAAACATATCTTACCAACAAGAGTTTGCTCTCACAGGCTCTGAAATAACATTTCCCTGAAGTCAGAAGTTCAGAGAAACACACTAGTGGGGTAGCTTCCCGATTGCTCTCTCAAGCATTGTCTTAAGATCAAGAACATATCAGTGTCTCAAAGAAGGCAAGCTGTGCCACACAATATACAAGAGCAAAGCAAGATATCACCCTTAAATGGTGACACAGTATCAGTGGATTTCCTGAAGCCAGAAAGTCTGATGGAACTTTCTTACAAAGAATTTAAAAGAATTATTGAATATATTCAATGGACAAAAGACGAACTTGACGAATTACAGGATACTACAAGCATAAAACAGGAGGAGCTAAAAAAAATGCAGAACAATGTGGAGAAAACAAACGAGGCATTAGTGGCACTGGAAAAAGAAGAAACCACTATCCAAAATATAAGGTCCAATGTTTTAGAGGCTGTCCACATGACGGAGGGACACATGGGCAGAGTTGAATAGAAGGAACACAGAACCAGTGAAATTGAAGACAAAATTGTCACCACTGATCTGCTAGAGAAAAAAGCAGACTCAAAAAAGAAGGAAAAAAGAAGAAAACCTAAGAATAATGTGGGACACCAACAAGAGAAATAGCATGCGCATCATTGAAGAATGAGAGAATATGTATTCAGGAAGCTCAGAGAACACCATATAGATTCGACCCCAAAAGAAAAACATCAAGGCATATCATAGTTAAATTTGCCAGAACTAAGGATAAGGAGAGAATCCTGAAAGTAGCAAGGGAGAAACAAGAGTAACCTATAAGGGAGAACATATAAGATTATGTGCCAATTACTCAGCAGAAACCATGCAAGCAAGAAGAGAGTGGAAGGACATATATCAAACACTCAAAGAACACACCTGTCAACCAAGAATACTGTTGTTGTTGTTGTTGTTATGTGCCATCGAGTCGCTTGCAACTCATAGCCACCCTATATACAAGAGCTCTAAACGCCGTTCTATCCTGTGCCGACCTAGCCATCCCAAACACGCTTATTCCCACCACTCCAGTCACAGAATCGATCCATTTCATCTAAGGTTTTCCTCTCCTTCGCTGCCCCTCCACCCTGCCAAACATGATGTCCCTCTGCAAGGACCAGTCCCTCCTTGCAACATGCCCAAAATATGTCAGACAAAGCTTCAGAATCCTTGACTCCAAGGAGCATTTCGGCTTCACCTTCTCAGGACAAACCTGTTTGTTCTCCTAGCAGTCCATGGTATATTCAGTACTCTTCTTCAGCACCACAGCTCAAAGGCATCAATTCTCTTTCTATCATCCGTATTCACTCTCCAACTCTCTGATGCATAGCACGTAATTGCAAAGACTATAGCCCGGATCAGGTGCACCTTAGTCTCCAGCCTGACGTCGTTGCTCTTCAGCACTCTTAAGAGGTCCCTCACAGCTGACTTTCCCAATGCAATTCATCTCTTGATTTTCTGGCTGCTGTTACCAAAAGTGTTGAGTGTGTAGCCAAGTCAACGAAAACTGTTAACTATCTCAATCTCTTCACCATCCATATTGATGCTGCCAATTGGCCCTGTGGTGAGAATCTTTGTTTTCTTGATTTTGAGCTTCAATCCATATAGGAGGCTTCAGTCCTTGACCTTGTGCAGCAAGCACTTTAGGTCCTCCTCAGTTTCAGCAAGTAGGGTTGTGTCATCTGCATAATGCAGGTTGTTGATGACTCTTCCACCAATCCTGATGTTACATTCCTCCTCATACAGCCCAGCATCTCGGATGATGTGTTCTGCATACAGATTGAAAAGGTATGGAGACAGAATACATCCCTGACGAACCCCCTTCTTGAATATTGTACCCTGGAAAATTATCTGTCAAATATGAAGGAGAGATCAAGATAATCCTATAAAAGAAGAACCTAAAGGAGTTTGTATAGACAAGATCTGCATTGCAGGAAAGATAATTTCTTTTTTAACAAATTTATATCTTTGTGTATAATTGCCATTTATGTTTTTAAAGTTATGTGCAATTAATAAACCACTGTAAGGGAAAAATATGTATTTACTCTTCAAAGTTACAAGACAGAGTTAAAGTCAGAACAAGAACCCTTTCCTGAAAATTACTAAGAGAAACTCTTTTGTGCTTGAAATCTTCCTGTGAATTAGCCAACATCAGTCTTAGTACTCTATCATCCTCTGAAACAAAGATATTCTAAACTTTCTCAAGCCTTAGCCCCCTTCTTTCAAATCTCCTCATTTTAAGTGTAGGTCAAAATAACAAACTGAGTAGAAACAAGGCCTTGAGGTCAAAACCTTTGGTGAGACACAGTCTTAGCTTTTGAGTTAGGAATAAAACTCCAAGCAAATAATCTGCTGGTGTGCTTGTTGATCAGATTTATGTCTGTCCAAGCAACCTTATACAGAATATACAAAATACATTAAAATGCTTCACTGAGATCTTCTGTTTTGATGTGTTTCTCTTGTGACACCAAGCCATGTTTCTAAGCATTCGGACACTCTTCTAGGATACCCCAATCCGTTTGAGGAAAGGCCTTAGCCTTCTTCCCCTGAGGAAGCTGTGTACTGCTGCTGCCTATAGTTGCAGGGCCCTTCAGGCGAGAGTGATTGAAGCCTCCCCAAAGACGCACAGCAACATGGGTGAAAGGCCTAAAGGGCAGCAAATCCTCCTTTAATGATCAAGATAACCAAGATGAGAAAAGCCATAGAATGGTATGTACCCCTTGGTGTGTTGAGATGAGAGAGAGAGAGAGAGAGAGAGAGAGAATGAATATGAGTGAATATGGGACGTGTCTTGGGCATGAGGTGAGTGAGGAGTCCTGATCCTCTGTTCAGTGATGACTTCATATCAAGTCAGCTCAATCCAATTCAAGGGTTTATACCAATATGTCAACTGCTAAAAGGCACCCAATATTCCTGCAAGATGAGTGACTAGAGACAGATGAAGCAAAAGTATGAGTGTAAGAAACCTCAGACAAGGGACAATCGAGCCTCTAAGAAGGAATGCAAAAAACCTCCAGGTAAAGGGGGTTGAGCCTCTACGGAAGAGTGCACGAAACTTCCAGACAAGGAAGTGTTGAGACTCTAGGAAAAACTGTAAAAAAAATCTCCAGAAAAGAGGGGTTGAGCCTCTGTGGAGGAGTGCAACTTCCAAACAAAGTGGAGGTTGAGGTTCTAAAAAGGAAATACACACTAAAGAAACCAGGATGAGAAATAGAAATTAAAGTAAAAGGATGTAGAGAAATTCTTCCAAAGGTGAAACAAAAAAATTTAAAAAGATCATAAAGTAGCTATTCAATTAGCCTTAGATTTATGACCTATGCAATAAGGGCCCATGAAATTCAAGTTACTGTAAAAGATTTGTTTTCCAATTAGAACTTACAGAAGCAAGCAGCAAAAAAAGTTTTTGTTTTAGTAAAACTTTTTCAAAGCTAAAGCCTGTCTACTCTGTAATCTGTAGCTAATAATTATTAACTGTAGCACATAAATGCAAGCTATATTGTGAAATGGGTGGAACAGTTAGCCTGAGACATAATCACTAGGCCAAAATACTCAGAGAAAAAGAAAACATACTATAAATACTCATCATCCTCACTGTTCTGCAACTCCTTTATATAAGCTCTCTAACCTGCCAAAACAGGGAGGTAGATCTGAGAAATTCATTCCAAAAACAAAGTGTTATAGAGTTGGGGGAAAGTTAGAACTGAGTTCATAGACAACTCTCTCTTGGTGAAAAAAATATTTTTAAAGTTTTTAACAACAAAGATAGGACTGGGAATGCAAAAAGGTAGAAAAACAGGCCATGTTGCTGGACACAGTTATGCATAGAGCACCTCACAGCAATTTCAGAATTAAATATCACTACTGGAGACTCCTACTGTCATGGGATTTTCAAGGACTAAGCCTGATCAGTAATAAAAGAAAAGGTTAGGCCTTAGAAGGCAGAGGGTCCAAAACATCCTGAAGCAGTACATGCTGTTGAGCTCCTTCAAGGCCAGCTACAACACCAACTTCTATGCTAGAAATAAAATTTTAAAAAGTGCTATCAGAACTCAGCTGATTAGGTCCAAGGAACTATATTGTTCCTGCTGATGGGAAACAGCATCCCACATCCTGCCAGGTGAACCCTGAATTGCTGTTGATATGAGAGGTAATGTAATCTTGCTTGAGGCAAAAGTAATTTTCTCAGTTCTACCTTTTCTAGTAAAGCCCTTTCTCCACTGAGAGCTAAAGTTAAAAGTGTAAGCATGAAGGAAAAATAACTTTAAAGCCAAAACTCTCACCTTGTAGCTTCCCCCCCCCCAGAATTCAATCTAGCTCTATTTTGCAGTCTTTTGTTTATGTACCTGAGTGTCCAACACCAGATGCTGCAGGGACAAAGCTTTTTGCTATATTAAATGTCAGCATGTCTTAAGCAAAAAAAATTATAACAAGCAAACGTAGAAAAAGAAGTTCTCAATAAGCTTTAAGCACAAGACACTCTAAAGGTATGAGATATCTTTGTGCTGAAGAAAGTAAAAAACAATAGCAGTGGTAAGTAGTACCAACAACTAAAAAAGAAGTAGCTTTGTATGCTCACCTATAAAATAAAGCAATGGACATTCTTGAAACAGTACCAGAACCATCTTCACAGCTCTACTAGTTGCCATAGTAAAGTTGATTAAGGATTTAACTTTATTTTATGCTGTAAGTTTAATTGTAATAATGCTATTATAGTAACTATTGAAGATATTTCTGTTACCAGATTATGTAAATAATTATCAACTTAAAAATTCTAGAAGTTTCCAAAACCAGGAATATTGATTAAACTGATAAGAGTTGTGTAGTTAGTTGAGTAAAATCTCCGTCTATAAGTCACAAAGGAATGTGAATCTTTGTTAGAAGTGACTAAACAGTTGTAGAAGGCATAACGTTTGTGAGAACTGATGAAATGTTTGTAGAAGGTAAAAGAAAAGTCTGTGTGAATTTGTGACTGAGGAGAAGGATAATAAGAGTGGTATTCTTTTAGAAGAAAAATAAAGTAGTTTAATCTTATAGTAGAAGGTCTATTAAAGAGTGAGTAACTAGAAAATAAGAGTAAGTGAATTTCTAAGTATATCAATTTGTGGTTGGCTATTATAAATGGTATTGCTTATTGGTTTCCTTCTCTGAGTTTTCTGTTACTGTAGAGGAATCCTACCAATTTTTGGATATTAATTTTGTATCCTTCCACCATATTAAATGGGTCCACTAGCTATAACAGTATTTTTGAGTCCTTGGTGTTTTCTGTGTGCACTATCATATCGTTTGCACATAGCAACAGTTTAATCATCTCTTTGTTGATATCGACGCGTTTCATTCCCTTCTCTTGTATTATCCTAGCAAGTACTTCTAACATAATATTGAATAGAAGTAGTAACAGTGGGCATCCTTCTCTGATCCCTGCTTTCAAGGAAAATTATTTTTGTCTTTCTCCATTGAGAATTATATTAGCTAACTGTTGTTGTTGTTGTTATGTGCCGTCGAGTCGTTTGCGACTCATAACGACCCTATGCACAACAGCCCTAAACCCTGCTCTATCCTGCGCCAACCTCACTGCTTCTGACACACCCATCCCAATTACCCCAGTCACCGAATCAGTCCATCTCATAGAGGGTCTTCCCCTTCTGTGCTATCCCTCCACCATCCCAAGCATGATGAACCTCTCCAAGGACCCGTTCCTCCTGGCAACATGTCCAAAGTATGTCAGACGAAGCCCCAGAATCCTTGCCTCCAAGGAGTACAGGTACACAGGAAAAGTCGGTCAGAGGAGGTGCTGGGGACGCGGAGAATGTGCTCCTGGGCAGAGGGGAAGCCTGGAAGCTGCGCACCGGGGGAAGTATTAGGTAACTAGAAAAATAAAATACTAATAAAAAGGAAACTACACGACATTTCTGAAAGACACTATAAAAGACCCAAATAAATAGAAAATTGTTTCCTGCTCATGGATAGGAAGACAATATTGTGAAAATGACAACCCAACAAAAAGCAATCTACATATTCAATGCAATCCCAATCTAGATAGCAAATTAATTTTTCAAGGAAATCAAAAGGGCAATCGTCAAGGTTATTTGGAAGGGAAAGAGACTGTGAATAAGAAAAACACTTCTGAAAACCAAAAATGAAGTGAGAGGCATAGTACTCCTTGACCTCAAAACCTACTCACAGTGGTAGTAAGCAAAAAGCCATGGTACTGCTACAATGACAGGGACAATGACCAATGGAACAGATTCGAGAATCCAGAAATGGACTTATCTATGGACAAATATTCCACGCTGCTGTTGTTATGTGCTGTCGAGTCGCTTGCGACTCATTGTGATCTTACGTACAACGGCCCTAAACTCTGCTCTGTCCTGTGCCAATTGCACTGTCTTTGACACTCCCATCCCGATTATCCCAGTCACTGAATCAACCCACCTCATAGAGCGTCTTCCCCTCCTGCGCTGTCCCTCCACCTTCCCAAGCATGATGTCCTTCTCCAAGGAGCGGTCTCTCCTCACACATGTCAAAGTATGTTACACAGAGCCTCAGAATCCTTGCCTCCAAGGAGCCACCCAGTTTAACCCTTTCCAGGACGAATCTGTTTGTTTTCCTAGCAGTCCATGGTATTCTCAATACTCTTCTCCAGCACCACAGCTCAAAGACATCAATTCTCCTTCTATCCTCCTTGGTTATTGTCCAACTCTCTGATGCATAACAAGTGATTGTGAAGACCATGGCCTGTAAATGCACCTTAGTCTCCAGGGAGAAACCATTGCTCTTCAGTACTCTGGAGAGGTCCCTAACAGCAGACTTTCCCATGGCAATGTGCCTTTTAATTTCCTGGCTACTGGTGCCAAGAGTGTTGACTGTGGAGCCAAGCAAACTAAACCTGTGTACAATCTCAATCTCTTCACCACCCATCCTGATGCTGCCAATTGGTTCAGTGGTGAGAATCTTTGTCTTCTTGACATTGAGCCTCAATCCATATTGGAGGCTGCAGTCCTTGACACTCTGCAACAGGTGCTTCAGGTCTTCCTCAGTTTCAGCAAGCAGGGTTGTGTCATCTGCATAAAGCAGATTGTTGATAAATCATCCACCAATCTTGACCCCACATTTCTCCTCATAGAGCCCAGCCTCCCAGATAATCTGTTCTGCATATAGGTTGAAAAGGTATGGAGATAGGATGCATCCCCGGTGTACGCCCTTCCCAATTTTGAACCATGCAGTGTTCCCTTGCTCTGTTCTGACGACTACCTCCTGGTCCATATTAACTAATATTCCATGTCAACTGATATTGGACAAGGAAATAAAACCTATCAAATGGGGAAAGAACAACCTCTTCAACAAATGATGCTGGCAAAACTGGACTGCTATCTGCAGAAAGCTGAAACAGGATCTACATCTCACACTATACACAAAAATGACCTCAAGGTGAATCAGAGACCTTGGAGTAAAGCCCCAAACCATAAAGTTCATAAGACACAAACTGGGACCAAGGATATAAGGCTTAGTCTACGATATGAAGAGACTGACAAATACAGCTAGAAATGTACAATCTGGAGAAGGTAAAATTGATGACTTCCTAAAGATTAAATCTCCGTGCTTATCAAAAACTTTTTCCATCAGGGTGAAAAGAAAACTTATCAACTGGGAACAAACATTTGACAATACCATCTCAGACAAGTATCTCATAATAAAAGTTTGCAGAATACTCCTGTGCCTCCAGAAGAAAAAAGACTGACAACCCAATTACAAAATGGGCAAAATACATAAGAAGACTTCACAGAGGAAGACATTCAGATGGCCCAAAGACATACGAAAAAGTGCTCAAAATCACTGGCAAGGAAAGAGTTGCAAATGAAACCACAATGAGATACCATCTTACCCCAGTAGCAGTGGTAAAGAAAGTTTAGTAGGGTAGCAAACAGTAAATGTTTGGTTGTATTGGTATGCACACAAAATTCATATACACTGTGTTTCATTTATATACATTGTATTTCATAAACGTCTCCATTCACATTGAGCATTCTCATACACTGTGGTTTTTTTGGGTTCCCTCCCCACGGCTTTTTAAAAAATTGATATTTTAATGAACATTTATAACATTTAGATTTCCAATCATTCATTGTTGCACATTTTCCTCCCTGATCCCCCTCCTCTCCAGATCATATTTTTCTTTGGGGAAAAAAGTTCTTTCATTGTTATACAGTTCCCCACCCCACCCCCCAGACCACTTTAGTATGCATCTCTTATTCTGGACTCTTGTCATGTCAGTAATACCTAATCATATATTCCTTTTATACAGTTCTTTCTCTCATCTGTTTTAGATCCCCCCAGCTCCCATGTCAATCCTGTTTTATAAAAGTGGCATTATGCTGCATTTGTCTTTTTTGTGTGACTGAGATATTTTGTGGTATTCATGCTTGGGAGGGTGGAGGGACAGCTCAGGAGAGGAAGGCCCTCTATGAGGTGGATTGATTCAGTGACTGGGATAATTGGGATGGGAGTGTCAGAGACGGTGCGATTGGCACAGGACAGCGCGGAGTTTAGGGCTGTTGTACATAGGGTTGCTATGAGTTGCAAGCGACTTGATGGCACATAACAAAAACAACAACAATTCTTTTAGAAGAAAAATAAAGTAGTTTAGTCTTAAAGTAGGTCTATTAAAGAGTGAGTAACTAGAAAATAAGAGTAGTGAATTCCTAAGTATCTCAATTTGTGGTTGGCTATTATAAATGGTATTGCTTCTTGGTTTCCTTCTCTGAGTTCTCTGTTACTGTAGAGGAATCCTACCAATTTTGTATAATAATTCATGAGTTCCTTGTTTTTCAATGCAGCCTAGTATTCCATTGTGTAAATATACCACAGCTTCTCTATCGATTCATTTGTTGATGGGCACTTGGGTTGTTTCCAACTCTGCTATTGTGAACAAAGCTGCAATAAACATGGGAGGGCATATATCTGCTTGGGTAGCAGTTGAGGGTACAAGATATGAACAGACTTTTCACCAAAGAAGACATTCAGATGGCGAACAAACACTTGAAGAAATATTCAAAATTCTACCTCTAAGAGAGATGAAAATCAAAACAACTATGAGATATAATTTCACCCCGGTAAGAATAGCAAAATTTAACAGAACAAAAAACAACAAATGCTGAGGAAAATGTGAGGAAAGTGGAACCCTTATTCACTGTTGGTGGGAGTGTAAAATGGTTCAACCTCTATGGAAGGCAGCATGGTGCTTTTTAAAAAAGTTGGAAATAGAAATATAATTTGACCCAGCAATCCCACTAATGGGAATATACCCTAAAGAAACCAGACACTGTTTTATAAAATTAATCACCATTGATCCATGCCTACCATTACACAGCATTTTCAGGTCCCCACAGGCTCTCTCCTAATTCCTGCTCCCCTTCCTTCTGCCCACCAAACTCTGCAACCTAGAGATATTCCCCCACCTCCCCATCTTCATCACCCTCCCTCCTTACTCTTTCTTCTTTGGACATTTGTATACAGTATCTTACTAGTAATCCTTCTCTCTTAACAATAATGAAATTACGTAATATTTGTCTTGCGGAAATTGAGTTAGTTCACTCAAAATAGTGTTCTCCAGCTTCTCCTATTACATAGTATGTTTCAAAATAATTGCTTCTTAGTGTTTTATTGTATTCCATGTGTGAATGTACCACAATTTCTCAATATATTCACTTCTTGATGAATATCTGTCCTGCTTCTATGTTCTTGCTATTGTGAATAACACTACTATAAACATCACTGTACAAACTTCCATCATATATATCTGTCTCTATATCTAATCTTTTCCCATTCTTCCTTATGCCTGGAAATTATCTTCTAATAATTCTTCCACAACTTTCTCAGTGCCTTTCCTTATTTCTTTCTGTTCTGGAATTCTAATTATACACATATTATTCCTCTTAATGTTGTCTCACATTATTCTTAGGCTTTTTTTCTTTTTTCTTCCTTTTTGATACTGCTTTTTGTTCTAGAAGATCAATAGTGAAAATTCTACCTTCTGTTTCACTGACTCTGTGTTCCATCTCTTCAACTCTTCATATTTCTCTCCAACAAGTTGACAGCATCTGAAACATTGGTCCTCATATTTTGGATTAAGGTTTCTTGTTTTTCCAGGGCCTCTAATGCCTTTTTTGTTTTATCTGCATTGTTTTGGATTTTTAAGTTCCTATAATAATTCTTCAAGTTTGTCTTTCACCCATTGAAAATATTCCATAATTGTTCTTTTAAATTCTGTGTCAGAATATTTCTGACTTCAGGAAATCCATGTCACTTTTTGGGGGGTGACATCTTGTTTTGGGTTTGTGCAGGGTGTGTCATGGGTGTGTCATAGTCTGCTTCTTCTGTGCCATTGCTGTGGTAGAGTTTTTCCACGCCTAAGGCAATAGCAGTCTGAAGTCACTGTTTAAGAGGAGGGTGGGGGAGCTACCCTGCCTGAGTTTTTCTCTGAACTTTGACTCAAGGGATGACTTGCTTCAGTTTAAGAGAGATATGGCCTATGAATTAGCAGCCTCCTCTACCAGACAACAGCTGCAGCTAGGCCAGTCCAAGGTGCCCAGGTTAATGGCAACTCAAGCTTTGGGAGGAGAATGAAATTAGTTCACCCATGATACTGATGTTCCTGACACAGTTCAGAGGGCTTTCAGTGGGTCGTCCTCCAGGCTTTGAGCTTGGGACCTCCAGGTGATGGAGCCAGGCCCTCCAAATGGTGGGAACAGATTTTCCAGGTGGTGGCATTGGGAATTCCAGGCGGTGGGGCCTGGCTTTCCAGGTGGGGTGCCAGTGATGGACCTCCAGAAGACATGCAAGAGCAAGGCCCCAGGTGGCAGACATGAGGTCCCAGACAGCAGGGCCAGGGAGCCTCCAGTCAGGGGTGGAGGCTGATCAGGCAGTAGTTCCATGGCCTAGTGCTCCAGGCAAGAAAGCAGTCCAGGACACACTAAGAAATGTTTAAGGCAATACCTAGTTAATTGACTGGATATACTGCAGAGAGTGACATGCTGAAGAGTAACACACAGAAGCTTGTGTGTTCTCTCTCTCTCTCTCTCCCCCCCCCTAATTTACAGAGTTCATATACATTGCTTTTCACATCTGATCTTTCCCCTTTCCTTTACACACTACTGCCTCCACCAATCAAATGATGTGATCCTATGATTAAGCACCCCCATCTTCTCCGTGGATCCTCACACTCATTCTACAAAAATGGTCTTTTACAGTATTTGCATTATGATACTGAGTTGGTTCACTTATCATAATGCTCTCTGGTCCCTCCAAGTTAGGTAATAATTTACAAAAGCATTGCTCCTATGTGGTGCACAGTATTCTCATGTGAGATTTGTACCAGAATTTCTCAATCCATTTCATTGTGTTTGGGCATTTGAGCTTTTTCCATGTTCTTACTATAGTGAATATGCTTCTTATGAACATTGGTGTGCAAGTTTCTGTTTGTGCCTCAGTTCTCATTTTCTCATGGTATATTCCAAGCAATGAAATAGCTGGATCATATGGAATTTCTGTTGAGCTTTTTGAGGAAATACCAAACTGTCTTCCAGCATGTTTGTACCATTTTTAAATTCCACCTGCAATGTATAAGAGTTCCTATCTCTCCACATCCTCTCCAACACTTATTCCTTGCTGTCCTGCTAAACTTTGCCACTGCTACTGGGATAAAATGATGTCTCATTGTGGATTTTATTTTCATCTCTCATATGGTCAGTGATTTTGGAGCATTTATTCATGTGTCTGTTGGCCATCCGAATGTCCTCCTCTTTGAAAGTTCTTTCCACTTCTCTTGCCAATTTTAGATTAATGCCATAATTAGGTTATATCTTTTTCTTCTGGAGGCCCAGGAGTACTCTGTAAACGTCTGTTATGAGACTCTTCTCATATATGGTGTTGCCAAATGTTTGTTCCCCGTCAGTAAGTCTTCTGCTCAGCCTACCGGAAAAAGTATTTATTAGTACAGAGATTTAATGTTTAGCAGGTGTTATGCATCAATTTTATTTTCTTCAGATTGTGCTCTTCAGGCTATATTTGACAGTCCATTTATACCATAAAATAGGTCTTCTAAGCTTGATCCCAGGTTGTCTTTTATGAACTTCATGGTTTGGGGCCTTAGTCCCAGGTTTCTGATCCACGTTGAGTCGATTTTTTTTGAATGGTGCACAATGTGAATATGTAAATCCTGTTTCAGCTTTCTACAGGTAACATTCCAGTTTTGTCAGCATCTTTTGTTGAAGAAGGTTGTCATTTCCCCATTTTATAGATATAATTTCCTTGGCAAGTATCAGTTGACCATAAATAGATGGGGTGTTGGTGGGTATGGGTTTTTTTTTGTGTGTGTTTGTTGTTGTTGTTGTTTCCACCCCCCTGGATTCTAAATTCTGTTGCAATAGTCTATGTGTCTGTCATTGTATCAGTGTCATGCTGTTTTGGTTATTTCCACTGTACAGAAGGTTTGAGGTCAAGGAGTGCTATGCCACCCACTTCATTTTTGCTTTTTAGAAGTACTTCGCTTATTCAAGTTTTCTTTACTCTACAAATAAACGTAATAAATTCCCTTTCATTCTCATAGAACAATGAATTTGGTATCTGTATTAGTATTGGAAACAACTTTGCATAACTGTTAGGAATCCCACTTCGTCATAATGATTTCTTTATGTGCTATTGAATTCTTTTCTTTTTTTGGTGACAGAAATGAAGCTGGAGATAGAATGATTGAATTTTGCACAATCAATGACTTATTCATTGCAAATACTTTTTTTAAGAGACATAAATGCAGGTTATACACATAGATTTCACCTCATGGTATGCATAGGAATCAGATCGATTACATCTGTGGAAAAAAAACTCTGGAGAAGCTCAATATCAGCTGTGAAAACTAGGCCAGGAGCTGATTGTGGAACAGACCACCAACTACTCATATGCAAGTTCAAGCTGAAGCTGAGAA
>NW_006400173.1:431750-460850 GCF_000299155.1 Elephantulus edwardii
GATTCAGTGACTGGGGTAATCGGGATGGGTGTCAGAGGCAATGAGATTGGCACAGGATAGAGCAGGGTTTCGGGCTGTTGTACATAGGGTCGCTCTAAGTTGCAAACGACTCGACGGCACATAACAACAACAACAACACTGCATTCTATTTGTCAGGACTCTATTATGGATTTTTGTGTCTATATTAATGAGAAATATTTGTCTCAGTTTTCTTTTTTTGGTCATGTCTTTGCCTGGTTTTGGTATTAGGGTGATGCTTGTTCCTAGTATGTTTCTGAAAGTGTTCATCTCCCCCCCCACCTCATGTTTTGAAGTAATTTAAGCAAAATGATAGCTCTCCTTTGAATGTTTGGTAGAGTTCAGCTGTGAAGCCGTATGGGCCAGGATTTTTTATAAAAAAGAGTATCTTTATGGCTTGCCCAATTTCTGCTTCTGTATTGGGTCTGTTCAAGTGTTCTACATCTGTCTATGTCAATATCTGAGAAGGCTATGAGTTTTCAGGAATTAATCCATTTCCTCTAGATTTTCAAATTTATTGAAAATAATTGTTCTGATATTATCTATTTAATTTAATATAGATCTGTTGCTATAGTGCTTCTCTAATTTCCCAATTGACTTATTTGTGTGCTCTCTTTCTTTATTTTCTTTTGGGAAATTTGCCAAAGGTTTATCAAGTTTATTGATCCATTAGAAGAATAAGCTCCTGTTCTTGTTGATGTTTTCAATTGTTTTTCTGTTTTCTATCTCATTGATTTCAGCTTCCTTATAATTTCCTTTCTTGAGGCTGTGGGTTTGATTGCTGTTCTTTTTTCTATTTGACAGAAATGTTGAGTTAGATCATTAATCTTTCTTTTTTACGTGTTTACTTATTGTTACTAACTTCCCCCTTAGCTGCATCCCAGAGGATGTGTAATGTTGTACCTTCGTTTTAATTTGTTTGAGGAACTTTCTAATTTAATTTCTTATTTCTTCTATAACCCGATCATGTTCTAGCAGGGTGTCATTTAGCTTCCATATGGCTTAGTTGTTGTTGTTAATTTTCCCCTATTGTCATTAATTTCTAGTTTTATGGCATTGTGGTTTGAGAAGATACTTTGTATTATTTCAAATTTTTTTTTTAATTTGTTGACCCTTGATTTGTGTCCCGTGTGCAATTGGGAAGAAAGTAAATTGGTTTTTAATTGAGTGCAGTTCCCGGAATACATGCACAATATCCAGTTGCCTGATTCTATAGTTTAGATTTTCTAGATCATTATGAACTTTCTTTTGAGTTGGCCTGTCCTTTGTTGATAGTGGTGTGTTAAAGTCTCTTTCCACTATTATGATACCGTCTGTCTTTCTTGAAGTCTGTTAATTATTCTTTTATGTACTTTTGTAGGTCTGTCTTTTGGAGCCTAGATCTTGATTAAGCTTATGGTCTTCTTGTCCTACTATGGCTTTAATCACTATATAGTGTCCTTCCTTATATTTTATGGTGGTGTTCATCCTGAAGTCTAGTTTATTTACAGATGAGTATTGCCACTGGTGCTTTTTCATGGATGCCATTTGCTTGGTATATTTTCCCACCATTTCATTTTCAGTCTACCTTTTTCTTTATATCTTAGTTGTGTCTTTTGTAGGTGGCATATTGATGGGTTCTTTTTTCTATCCATTCTGCTCCTCTTTTCCCCTCTTAATTGGTGCATTTAGTCCATTCACATTAAGCATTGCTTTTGACAGGCAGGATTTTATTGTTGTAATTTTTGCTGTGTTTCTTTTTCTGTTGCTTCTGATTACTATGGTTCATCCATTTTCCTCTAGTGTCTATGTGTGAAGGACTTCCCTTAGAATTTCTTGTAGATCTGGCATTGTGTTTTTAGAAATTCCTTTAGCTCCTGTTTTTTTTTTTTGCAAATGACCTAATTTCTCCTTCATATTTGACAGGTTGCTGGGTACAAGATTTTCACCTGGAAATTTTTTTTCTTTCAAACTTCTATATATGACATTACATTATGTTCTTGTGCACATGGTTTCTGCTGAGAAATCAGAACTTAGTTTAATTGGTTTTCCTTTATATGTGACTCTGTATTTCTTGTGCTACTTTTACAATTTTACCTTTATCTTTAATTTTGGAGAATATGACTATGCTATGTCTTGATGTTTTTATTTGGAGGCCTAGTTTGTTTTGCTTTTGCTAAGATTCTTAAATGTAGACTTCCTCATTCTTCATAATGCCTGGAAACTTTTCTTCTATCATCTCTTCCATAAATTTCTCAGTGCTTTCCATGTCCTCCTGGTCTTCTGGAATTCTAATCATATGCATGATATTGCTTTTGAGATCATCCCATATAATTCTGTTTTCTTTATTTTCTTAATTTTCTTTCATCTCCTTTATTTCCCACTGAAGTTCTTTTCTTCCAGCTCATTAATTTTCTGTTCCATCTCTTCTGTTTTGCTCTTTCCCTCTCCAATATATTGTAAACATCTGCCATTTAGGTCTTGATATGCTGGTTGTGTTTTCATACATTTTTTAAATTCCATTACTGCACCCTCCCTGTCTTGTGTTACTTTTTTAATTTATTCTACCTTTTCATCTATAGTATCAATTCTTTCTTCCATCTTTTGCAATTTCTTCAGTAGCTGTTCAAATAACTCCACTTTAATCTATTTCTTCCGTTTCCCTGGCTCTAGGGTATTCACTTTATTTATGGTTTCCATTCTTCCACTATTTGTACCTTCTTCTGTAGCTGTTCTTGCCACTCTACATCAATATATTTCTTCTGCTTCTCTCTCTCTGAGGTATCTATTGAGTCTGCAATATTCTCTGCCCTTTTAGGAGAAGACTTTTTTTTTTTATAATGTTTGACGATCCCTGCTGCATTTTTTACATTATGTGAAGTTTTTCTTGGTATGTATTAGGCTGTTTTTATTGTATTAGCATAGGCTGTTCACAGTTCCTTGTGTTGTTTGATATTAGCTGTTGACTTAAAGTGTTCCCTTCATTGAGGGAGGGCAACTTGCTATACCAGGAGTCCTTTCTAGGCCTGTACAGTGGGAAAACTCCCCTCTCCCAAGATCCTTCAACTTCCTTTTGGACTGCAGTGCAGAATTGCAGGATTTTTAGCTGACTGCTGTCCACCTCTTCTAAAGATTAAAGTTACCTATCACTTCTAAAATTTAAAGTAAAAACTCTCCATTCTGTCAAGAAATTTGGTGGGAAATCTCTCAATTCTGCACCTGCCTCTTCTAAAGTTTGCAATTGTCATTGTGGGGCTAATTAACAAGCACAGGAGCCAGAGATCATCTTCCTCTGGCAGGCAGCTGTGCACTCTCTATCTAGAGTGGGTTCCAGGGCCTAGGGCCCCACTTAATTCCTGCCAGCTACCCTCTAAGTTCTCACACACCCTCTAAATTCCTGCATAATCTTTAAAATGGGAAAATCCATGAAAATAAATTTTGCTCATGAACGTTTTATCATAAGTTAAAATATTCTAAGAAAACATGACATGTCCCTACTATTAATGAATTATAAGATCGTGCCTTTCTAACATGCTTTCTAAGTTTATATTTTTCAGGCTACACTACAAATAGTCTAGACATAGACCCTCACATGAGCTACCAGATCTTCTCTAGATCCTGACCCCTTCCAGCAGTAAGTAAGTAAAATGATTGTCATCCCTACTTCTCATACAGCAGTTAAAACTCCCATCCCATAGGGAAGATTGAAAAAAAAAGTTTTAAAAAGACTAAAACAAAAAAGAAATTTGGTGGAGAGAAGAAGAGGGTTTGCAGGTCCAGAGAAAGGAAAAGCCTTCCACCAACCTGCCTCACTGGCAAAATTAAATTATTGAAGTAAATTCTTGTATTTGTTTAAGGACACTTTTCTTAAATAATTATATTTGAACACTAATGCAGCAAGAAAAGTACTCAAAAACAACCAGCAAGTAATAATTCCTTAATTATAAAGAATCTGTTGCACTTAAAGCCAGATTGTGAGATTAATTACTTGAGTCTCTTAAGGTCACATGTCCGCTACTTATCTCAGAACTACATGCTGTGTCCTAGAGAATTGGCTTTTCATGTGGAGCAAAATGAATCAATAAATACCTCAAGCTGTTAATATCCTTGGCATCCTCTAAGCAAATGCAGTGAAGACAAATAAGATGTTTGGCCTCAAGACATCTTTGTTTAGAAACAGTACTCAAGAAGCTTCCATGGGGAGGGGTGGGCAGGGAGAAAAGTGCAACAATGAATGAATGGAAATATAAAATCTCTGTAAATGTTCATTAAAATTAATAAAAAAGAAGCTTCTATGGCTGCATTATGCTGTCACCTCAGAGGGACACCTCATCTTGCTGCCCTATGCCCCTGTCTCATCTTTGACTCCTAAACAGTGCTTGTCCCTCTCTCAGAACTCCAGCCCAAGATCCTTAAGTTTTGACCAATGAAATTACCTCACAGAGTTTCTCCAAGTAGTGTGTACACAATGATTAGGACTCAGTCTTGTTCTTTTATCCCCAATAACATTTCCCCTAATGTTGATTTTGTGATTAGAGAGCTTGTTCTGAAGGAATCAGAGCTGAGGAGAAGTGAGCAGACTGAGGATCGTTTCCTGGTTGGCCTCTGACAGACTGTGTAACCTTGGGCAAGTGACTTAATCTCTTTGTATTAGGTCTTTATTTAACCCTTACACACACACACACACACACACACACACACACACACACACACATCCTGGTTTGGGAGGGTATAATTTTGGCCAAGAATACAGGTTTTGTATCTCTAAAAACTAGGTAACTAGAAATTGAAATGCCTGTGTAAGAACATATTACCTAGCTTGTAAAGAGTGAAACAGTGAGTTTCTGGAAGCTTAGCTAGAGGCCAGGAGCCCTGGGTGCATGATGATTAAGTGTTTGAGTATCAATCACAAAGTCAGCATTTTGAACACCCAGGCTTCTCTGTGGGAAAAATATGTTTCTGTAAAAATTTCCAGCCTTAGAACCCTCTGGGACATTTCCTCTCTGTTCTCAAGAATCACTTTGAGTTGACTCTACATGGGTTTGGTTTTGGTTTAGATAAATGTCAAAGAAAATGTCTCTGATACTTATCACATTGAATAGAATATTGAATCTGTTTATTATTTAGAATAAGGTTGTAAAACATAAGTTGGACTTCAACTTAGAGTCTTCTCACTGTCACATTTCCATGTTATGGAGTCTGAGCTGCACCTTGACTTTCCCTGCTGATATGGATTGTTCATTCACTCCTTCAAATGATGAAGAATGAAGCCATGCTATGCATTGTGCTACCTGTCAGGAATAAAAGCAAGCTTTGTTGCTGAACTAATTGATTTTAAATTATTTGCCTGTGAGAGTCACAACTTTATTTTATTTTCTACATGTTGCTTTATAACCAAATAATCCATTCACAGCTGGACAATTCATCTGAGGTTCCCCTAGCTTATTGCATTGCCTTACACTGGAAATGCTGGCTTGGGGCAGTTTACTTTCTAACATTCATCTGCCTGCCTTTCTGACTGTGTAATGCTAAGAAAAAAGGCCAGCAGGAAGAGGGCTTCAGTACCACCTTACATACCATGGTTCAACTCTAATTAACTTTTATTTGCCATTCAATATAGTAGTTAAGATGCTTGGCCGGCTAACCTTGTTTGTATCTTTGACTTTCAAGATTATCGAGAGAACATTTGCCACTCAGAGTTCCCTCAGTCAGGAAAGATTGCATAAAAAATTTATTATTAATTTCTTTAGTAATTTATTTTGAGGAGCTCACTAGGAGGCCAATGGCAAGAAGCTGCACTGCAACCCCAGAGGTAAGTGGGATTTTTAATTGTGTTTTTTAATTGTTTTTGATCAAACATTCTTCTAGATCATATAGGCCTGGTGTTTCCACTTGCCGTACAGAAGTAACTTGTGGTTGATGTAAAGCTGAACTCTATGACACTGATGTGTTAAATGAGATAATGGTTACCCATGGTGGACAGTTTTTGTTGGAGCTCCCCAATTAAAACAAGCTTGGAAGCAGAAGTGGCATCCACTTCCGTAAATAGCTTGACTCCAGAAACCCTATGAACCTGAAGAAAGGATGAAAGCCACGCAAGTGTTTAGGACTTTCGTTCACCTAAGACTTGACGGCACTTAACAACAACAGTGAGATCATTACGATTAACCACTCTAGGAAATGAATTAACTGAAAACCAAGGGTAAATGATCCATTCTCTAGTCTCATAGAACAATGGCTCAAATAATTGAAAAGATTAATTACTTCAGTCCTGATATAGTTGATTATTGTATTTAATATCTTAGTATTTGTAAATTGTTATATATTACCTTGTATAAGGGAAAGAATAAAAAAATTTTTAAAAACAACTGGAACTAAATAGCCTCCTCCTTCAATCTAATAGTCTCTTTCTGTTAAATACTCAAGAACATAAAAGTCAACTTGTCCTAAAAAAATTGGAGAAAAGAGTGAAAAAACTTATATAAAGTGAGGAAGAATCATAAAAAAGAAGAAAAAATAGATGAATCTTCTCTTCGAAAATTACAAGATGAAGTTAAAGCTGAAACAAGAACCCTTCAGAAAATTTCTAAGAGAAACGCCCTTGTCCTTGCACTCTTCTTGTGAACCAGCCAAGGTCAGAGACATTCTAAACTTCCTCAAGCCCTAGTCCCCTTCTTTCAAGCCTCCTCCTTTGAAGCACCTTCATTTCAAGCCCCCTTCTTTCAAGCCTCCTCCTTCCAAGCTCTCTCCTTCCAAGCCCCCTTCTTTCAAGCACAAGTCAAATTAACAAATAGGGTATATACAAGATCATGAGAGCAAAACCCATAACCTATAGGGTGAGGTTCTGCCTTAGCTTTTGAGTCAGGTATAGAAAACAAGCAGACCACCTACCAGTGTGCTTGTTGGTCAGACTTAAGTCAGCCCAAGAAACTTTATGCAGAAGTAAAATACTTTGCCAAGGTCTTTTGTTCTACTGTGTTTCTGTCATGACACCAAGTCACGTCACCGATTGTACAAAATTCTATTATGTGATTTCTAACCTCCTGTCTGTCTCTATTTTCTAACTTTTTGTTGTTGTTTTGTATCATAGAGTAAGAATCGACCCATAGCTGACCCTTCAATGAGTTTTCAGAGGCAATATGGGAGAAAATTGTCCATCCTTCTCCACTGGAGCAGAACGTGAATTCGAACCATGTACCTTTGAGACTGTAGCACAGCTTCTTATCACTATGTCACCAGAGCTTTCTCTGTATTTTCGAACTACTTATCCTTATTTTCGTTTCCAAGTTTTGCATTCCCCTCAATTGTAAAGTATCATCTAGACTAGATGCTCAATCAATTTCAGATTACAAAAATTTGTGGAAATCCTCAATTTCTTCATGTTTGGCTTTAGTGGTTGATGCATATATTTAAAAATATTTTAATTAACAGGTCTTCCTTGCATGCATGCATGCATGTTGATATAATCTTATTCTTACTGACAGTATTGTATTTCAGAATATATCTCAAATGTTCTTTTTGATGGTGAATGTGACATCATTTCTATTTGTCATTCCTGATATATCTGCTGTTGTTATATACAGCAGAGTCAGAACCATTACATAGCAGACACTTTAGGAGGTTTTCATAGGCAGTAAGTCACATGGGAGGAGATTGTCCATCTTTCTCCAGTGGGTTGGCTAGTGTGTTTGAACTGCCTGCTTTGAGCTGTCAGAACAACTCCTTACCACTAAGCCACCAGACCATATTAAATCATATGACTATCTGACTCACAATGACCAGTATCAGTCCATCTCAGCCCCCTTATACCCAGGTTTTTTTTTATCTTTATGTGTTCCATTTCATTTTTCACAACTTCTAATTTTCCTATATTTGTTTTGAACATTCTAACTGGTGGTGTCTTGCATCAGGATTGAAGGGAGATGCATCAATAACCTCTGTTATGCAGATGACACACCTTTAGTTGCTTAAAGTGAGGAGAACTTGAAGCACTTGTTGAAGAAGATCAAAGAATGTAGCCTTCAGTATGGATTTCATCTCAATATCATGAAAACAAAGATTCTTACTACTGGACAAATAGGCAATGCCATGATGGATGGAGAGGAGATTGAAACTGTCAACAGCTTCATCTTGCTTGGATCCACAATTAACACCCTTGGTAAGAGAAGTCAAGAAATAAGGAGACACAGTTCACTGGGAAAATCTGCAGTTAGAGACCCCTCCAAATTACTGAGGAGAAGTGATGTCAGTTTGAGAACTAAGGCATGTCTGATTTAAGCCATAGTCTTTCCAATTACTAGCTATGCATCTGAGATCTGATCAATGAATAAGGATGACAGAAAGATAATTGATGCCTTTGAACTGTGGTGTTGGAGAAGAGCACTGAGCATCCTATGGATGGCCAAGAGAATGAATAGAGGTGTCTTGGAGATGGTGCACTTTGGAGGTGAGAATGATGAGGTTTCACCTCACATACTTTGGACATGTTGCTAGGAGGTGTTATTCCCTGGAGAAGGACATGATATTGGGAAAGGTGGAGGGTAAGCAAAGGAGAGGAAGACCCACAACCAGGTGGATTGACATGGTGACTGCTGAAGTGGGTTCTTGTTTGTCAGGAAGAGTGAGGATGACTCAGGACAAAACATAAGGTCACTATCAGTTATATACGACTCGATGACACCTAACAACAACAATAACAACTCATGATGTCTTAGTTGAAAGCAGAGTGTACCAGAGGGATGTCTATCTGTGTTTCACTGACTACATAAAGGCATTTGACTGTGTGGATCACAACAAATTGTGGCTAATCTCAAGAAGAATGAGAACCCCAGAACATTTGACTGGGCTCATGTGAGATCTATACATGAACCAGGAGGCAATCGTCAGAACAGAGCAAGGAAATGCTATGGTTCAAGATCAGGAAAGATGTACATCAAAGATACATCCTATCTTCACAACTTTTTAATCTATATGCTGAACAGATCATCCAGGGGGCTGGGCTTTATAAGGAGGAATGTGGCATCAGGATTGGAGGAAGACTCATCAACAACCTGCATTATGCAGATGACACAACCCTGCTTTCTGAAACTGAAGAGGAGCTGAAGCACTTGCTAAAGAAGATCAAAGACTGCACCTTTCAATATGAACTGAAGCTCAACATCAATAAAACAAAGATTCTCGTCACTGGGCTAATTGGCAGAATCATGATAGATGGAGAAGAGATTGAGATTGTTAACAGCTTCAGCTTTCTTGGTTCTACAGTCAACACTCTTGGTACCAGCAACCAAGAAATCAAAAGAAGAATTGCATTTGTAAAATATACTGTCAGGGATTTCTTCAGAGTACTGAAAAGCAATGATGTCAATCTAGAGACTAAGATGTGCCCAACCCAAGCCATGGTCTTTTCTATTATGTTATGCAGCAGAGTGATGGACAATGAATAAGGATGAAGAAGCATTGATGCCTTTGAGTTGTCATGGACTGCTAAGAAAGCAAATAGGTCTGTCCTGGAGAGAAAGAAACTGAGCTACTCTTTGGAGGCAAAAATTTTGAAACTCTATATCACATACTTTGGGCATGTTGCCATGAGGGACCAGTCCTTGGAGAAGGACATCATGCTTGGAAATGTGGAGTAACAGTGCAAGATAGGAAGACACTGAATAAAATTGATTGACTCAGTGACTGGGATAATGGGGATAGATGTGTTGGAGATGGGTCTCAAGTGACTCGATGGCACATAACAATCACAATCTGATGTTGTGTTCCAACAACAACTTTCAAATCGATGTTTTCTTTTTTTCATTAACTGTTTATTTTCCGTTTTCACTTGGCTGAGAAAACTGTTTCATGGGATTCAGTTTGCATGTAAAGTCCTTTATACTTTCTATATGAAAATATTTCCCCACAGAAACACACATTCTTTATTCAGAATATTTATACACAGAAACTCTCACTTCCTACTCTCTTATAAATAGCTTCTAGTCACCAGATTTTAAATATTGATTCATGAATCAATGGAAACCTACAAGTATATCAAGGCACATGTAATTTAGTAAACACTAAAAGAAGGGATGGCTTTGATCCAAGTCATGCTATTTTCAATTGTTTTCCATGCACCTGAAAGCTGGACAATGAATAAGGAAGACTTAAGGAAAATAGATGTCATTGAATTATGGTGTTGGAAAAGAGTGTTGACTATACCACAGACTGCCAAAATAACAAGGGGCTTAATAGTAAAGAGTTGTATTGCCAACCTAAGGAACATCGTTTGAATTCACTTGATAACACACATGCAAAGATAAGCAATCTCCTTCCATGAAATTTACTGCCTCTGAAAACCCTCTGGAGGGTCAGCTATGAGTCGATTCCGACTAGATGGTACACAAAAACAACAACAATCTGTTTTGTAGAAAGTGCAACCAGAGTGCTCCTTAAAAGCAAAGATAGTGAAGCTTTGTCCCACATACCTTGAGAATGCTGTCAGGAAGGACAATCCTTGGAAAAAAGACATCAGTAGAGAAAGAAAGGAAGATCTTGAAGGAGATGAATAGACAATGACTACTAAAATTAGATTGAGTATGACAGAGATTGTAAGGATGGGGAAGGATAGAGCAAGATTCAGATCTGTTGTTAATAGATTCTCTATGACTCAAAGCCAACTTGATTCAACTAATAATCTTACAAAGTAAAGTAAATATGGTTTTGGTTTGAGACCAAGTCTTTTAGATAAGAGGCTTGGAAACTGTACACTAGCATCTCCATTTTTTTCTAGATTTTTTTTATCTTACATAAAATTATTTCATTATCTTGTTGTTGTATACTCTGCAGTTGGAACCGACCCATAGCTGACCTTCTGAGGGGTTTAATTACATTTAATCACAAGGGAGGAGATTGCCCTTCCTTCTCCCACAGAGCAACTGGTGGATTGAACTGCGTGCCTTTGGGATTACCGCTCACCTTCTTTCCACTAGGCCACCTTAGCAATACCAATAGCAAATGCTGATTGGCGGGGGGGGGGAGCCCAACTTGAATATTCATATTCATAATCTTTTTTTAAAAATTGCACATTCCTTTCTTTTTTCCCCATCTTGCAAGATGGCGGGTGAAAAGGCGGATCCCACAGAGAAGAAGCCTGAGGCCAAGCCTGAAGCCAAGAAGGCAGATGAGAGTGGCAAAGCTAAAAATGTCAAGGCCAAGAGCACGAGCAAAACACTCAAGAAGGGGAAACCCCACTGCAGCCGCAATCTTGTCCTAGTCCGGGCAATAGGAAGGTATTCCCGATTGGCTATGTATTCCAGGAATGCCATGTACAAGAGGAAGTACAGGGTTAAAAAGAAGAAGGAGAAGGTTCTTGCTACTGTCACAAAACCAGTAGGTGGTGACAAGAATGGGGGTACCCGACTGGTGAAACTGCCAAAAATGCCCAGGTACTACCCTACTGAAGACGTGCCTCTGAAGCTGCTGAGTCACAGCACAGTCGTAGCACGCGAGGAGACTGCGTGCAAGCATCACCCCCGGGACCGTTTTCATCATCCTCACAGGGCGCCACCGAGGCAAGAGAGTGGTTTTCCTGAAGCAGCTGGAGAGTGGTTTGCTCCTTGTGACCGGACCTCTGACCCTCAATCGAGTTCCTCTGCGGAGAACACACCAGAAATTTGTCATTGCCACCTTCACTAAAGTTGACATCAGTGGTGTCAAAATTCCAAAGGATTGGACTGATGTTTACTTTAAGAAGAAGCAGCTGCAGAAGCCGCGCCACCATGAGGGTGAGATCTTCGACACAGAAAAGGAGAAATAGGAGATTACAGAGTAGCGCAAGGTTGACAAGAAAGCTGTGGACTCCCAGATCTTACCCAAAATCAGAGCCGTTCCTCAGCTCAAAAGCTACCTGCGTTCTTTATTCTCCCTCACCAATGGGGTTTATCCTTACAAATAGCTATTTTAGATTATTGCAGAAGACCTAATTAAATAATGTTTAGAGTAAAAAAAATTGCACATTCAGAGATTTATTCATAAACACTTTTTGTTGGTTTTAGAGTATTTTTTAATTTCTTTTTATTTTCTATTGGTTTGCATATAAAATTTATATATATTGTCTTTTATTCACATTGTGCTTCACACATTTCTTTTTACACTGCTGTTCATAGCAGCATTAGTTAGTAATAAGAGCAAGAAAATGGGAACAGCTAAAATGCTCATCAACAAACAGACTGAGAAATTGTGGTACATTCACACAATCGAATATTAAATAGCACTAAGGAATAGTGGTTTTCTTAAAAAATACCATATGACATGAGAGAATCTAAAGAACATTATAATGAGTGAACTCAGTCTCAAAAGGACAAACACTGCATAAGACCATTATTGTAAAAATAGAATAATGACTAGTAGGATGTGTATAATCGTAATCTTTTAAGTATCTGATGTTATAGTTCAAGGTCCTCTTATCATAAACATCTTTTTTATTTATTTCAGTGCTGAACCTGGTGCAGTATACCTGTCTCCCCACTGTTTTTCTAAAGAATTTTTTTTAAGAATTTCTTATCCGTTCCATTCAATTGCTTCCCAATTCTCTTTCTACTTAAAGTCTATGAGACGAGAGATAAAGCTCCTCTTTCTTCTCAAATATATCTTTCCTCAATTTCAGTAATGCATTACTACCACCTGATTCTATTTCTGAATGTTCTTTAAATAATTTTATTTTCTCCTCCAACTCTCACATGGTCATTAAATTGGGGTGATAAAGGGCTCAGATCAAAAGAAAATCTACAAACTGGGAAAAAGCATTCTCATATCAGAAGCTAACAGAATCCTACAGGGCCTCCACAAGAAAAAGACTGATAACACAATTACAAAATGGGCAAAAGACATGGAAAGACTTTTCACAGAGGGAGATATTCAGACACATGAAAAAAATGCTCAAAATTACTGGCAGAAAGAGAGATACAAATAAAAACTGCAATGAGATACCATGTCACCCCCCAATAGCAGTTGGCAAAGTTTAACAGGACAGCAAGTAATAAATGTTGGAGAAGGTGTGGTGGGATAGGAACTTTTTTTTAGAATAAAGTTTATTTATTTAAAAATATGGTGTTTGGTTTTGACAATGTCATGGCTATAGGAGAGAAGGAAGACACATCTCTTTTCCTTAACCATGCATCTTTTTATCTATGCACAATTGTAAAATTGGTTGTTAATTTACTAGTCAGTGATGCAAAATAGAGATTGACTAATTTGATGTAAAGAGCAAAATAATATTTTGGGCTTTGTGGGCCATGCAGATGGCCTGTGTACTACATATTTGTTTAAAAAAATAGCCATTTAAAATGGATAAATTGTGTATACAGCACTGAAACAGATGAGGGACTGAATAATTTAAAAGCGGTGTATGATAGGGTATTATGGTTATCACAAGAGTCCACAATTAAGGTTGCATAGTGGAATTTACTTGGGGCGGTGGGAGGGGTGAGGGGGGATTGTGTACCAGGGAGGGAGTCTTTCTTTTACTTTTGAAAGAGAGGAGTGAACTGGGGGGTGGGGGAGAGGGCTGGGCGGGTAGAGAAGTGCATCAATGAATGAATGGAAATCCAAATTCTCTGTAAATGTTCATTAAAATTATTTTTTTAAAAAGCCTTTTCACATAGCAAACAAAAACAAAACAAAACAAAACAAAAAAAATGTACAGCATTTGCTTGCACCATATAAAACAGGCCAGGTCAAATTTGACCCGCAGACAATAGGTTGCCAAACTCTATTATAAATTAACTACTTTCTATCTAATCGGTCAAACTGTACTCTTCAAGCTTGACACCCTGGCATCTGAAAATAGAGAAAGACCTTATTTAGGACTGAATGTCTTAAATGTCTTAAGGAGAACTGGAGAGTTATTCACTCTCCCAAGGAAAACATCTTTACTCTGCAAAATTGTTGAGTGACTACTATGCACATTATTAAGTATGTGTGTTAGCTCAGATCTCCAGTGATTCTTCCTGAAAAGGAACACTTCTCTAGTTTCTCTAAATGCAGAATTATCAGAACTTTATAAGGATTTTTTTGCAAGTTACATTAAGATTTATCAGCATTCAAGAGGACTCATGATTTAAAACAAACAAACAAACAAAGACCACAGCTAAGAATGATATTCTTACATCAATAAGAGTGCTTCCTTCTTAAAGCCACAGCCTAAATGAAGAAAAAGAACTATAATTAAAAAGTCACTCCTTTTCCACTCGTAGGCTGAGACTTGTTTTTTTGGGTGTTTTTTATTTTTCCATTCTCAATTCTAGAACACCCCTTCCCCAATAATTTCTTTGCCTTTTCCTAGTTTGTTGCCATGTGACATAAAATCTGGATCCAAGAGGAGCTTTTCTTTCACTATTTCAGTGATAAAACAACTTCACATGTAGGGCTGAGCACTGCCTTTGAAACAATTGCTCTTTTACATGTCATCTATGGGAAGGAATGTCAATGTTTCTCCTTCTTTATGATGAAAACTGTTAGCTGTTAGCTTTCTGTATCCTTTTGCTGTTTAGCCAAAGTGACAGAGAAGACTTAAAAATGACCAAAAGGAGAACAGGATTTAGTATTTTAAAAAGAAAAAAGTTCTCCAGTTCAGATAGTTGGTAAAGATATCAACTATAATAATCAGATTATTCATATCACACAGATATGGTACATCATACAATAAGAAGCGTGGGTAATTTACATTTTTTATTTTTATTTATTATTTTTGTGTGACTGTACTGTCAAATCAGATCTGACTGGTATAGGAGGAGATTGTCCCTCCTTCCCCGGCAGAGCATCTGGTGGATTCGAACCGTGCGCCTCTGGGATTGTAGTTGCAGTTCTTTGCCACTAGGCCACCAGAGCTCCTCTGTAATTTACCTTTTGACCTAGTAAACAAAAGGGGAAATGCCTTGGGAAACCATTTTGCAGTGTACTTGTATTTCTCTTAAATATATGTCTATAACCAATTTCCCCTTTGAGCAAGTTCTTGTGAGGAGAGGGTGAGCCATAGTTATCACTTTCATTTTCTTTTCTGTGTCCTTTTCTTCTCCTTTTCCTTGCTCTCCTGATTAACTTAAATTGTGTCAGCAATCAAGTGTAAGATGATTAACTGAATCTGATCTCATTTAAAATGAGCTGGTGGGAAGCCTTTGTGTGGGCAGTTTCTGGTGAGTGGGCCTTAGTACTTTAAATTCAGTCTAGTCTTCCTGCTTGTGAGTGAGTCTTTAGCTTGTTGAGGTTGGATCCTGGATGGTGTCTATGATTTACATGAAAACTATGGTAAACTGCTTGGATGTTACTAAATTGACAATAAAGTATAAACTGATTAACTGTATATATTCTCATTTACAATCAGCTGGGTGGGAAGCCTCGGTGTGGGCAAACAGGCTCTAGTGAGCATGCCTTAGTATTGAAAATTTGGTCTATATCTGCTTGTGATTGAACCTTTAGCTCGGCGAATTTGGATTCTTGGATCCTGTTGAATGTTTGTGATTTACTTGAAACCTGGAGTAAACTGTTTGGACATTTCTAAATTGTGTTAGAAATCAAGTGTAAGCTAATTAATTATATCTGGTCTTGTTTACAATCAGCTGGTTGGGAAGCCTCGGTGTGGGCAAACAGAATCTGGAGGGTGTGCCTTGGTATTTACAATTCAGCCTAGAGTTGCCTGTGAGTGAGCCTTTAGTTTGGTGAAGTTGGATCCTGGTGGGTATTTTGATTTACTTAAACCCCGGGGTAAATTGCTTGGACATTTCTAAATTGTGTTAGCAATCAATTGTAAGATGATTAACTCTATCTGGTTTCATTTTCAATCACCTAGGTGGGAAGCCTCTGCGTGTGCAAACAGAATTGGTGGGCAGGCCTTGGTATTAAAAATTTCATCTAGTCCTGCCTGTGAGTGAGCCTTTAGCTTGGTGAAGTTGGATTCTGTTGATTAAGTGTTTGTGATTTACTTGAAATCAAGTGTAAGCTCTGGTCTCATTTACAATCAGCTGGTTGAGAAGGCTCTATGTGGGCAAATAGAACCTGGTGGGCAGGCCTTGGTATTTAAAATTCAGTCTAGTTCTTCCTGTGAGTGAGCCTTCAGTTTGGTGAAGTTGGACTTGAAACTGGGAGTCAATTGCTTGGACATTTCTAAATTGTGTTAGTAATCAAATGTAAGCTCTTAACTGTATCTGGTCTCTTTGACAATCAGCTGTGTGTGAAGCCTCTGTGTGGGCAAACAGGATCTGGTAGGCAGGCCTTGGTATTTAAAATTTGGACTAGTCCTGCCTGTGAGTGAGCCTTTTGTTTGGCAAAGTTGGATCCTGGTGGGTGTTCGTGATTTACTTGAAACCCAGGGTAAACTGCTTGAACATTTCAAATTATGTGAGCAATTAAATGTGAGTTGGTTAACTGCATCTGATCTTTCTACAATCAGCTGAGTGGGAAGCCTCTGTGTGAGCAAACAGGAACTGGTGGGCCAGCATTGGTATTAAAAATTTGGTCTAATCCTGCCTGTGAGTGAGCCTTTAGCTTGGTGAAGTCGGATCCTGGTGGGTTAGTGTTTGTGATTTACTTGAAAACTGCTGGCCAAGGTGGCCCACATCAGGTCCTTGTGGCTGACAGGACTGACAGACCCCAGCTCCCGGCTGGAAACAAAGGAGGATGCTTCAACGATTTAGACCCTCCCAGAAGAGCTGTGGGTGAGCATTAACATTACTGGTAAGTATATTCATTTTCTCCTGGACACAGAGCCTACTAATTGGTCCTAAAAGCTCTTCTCACTATTTCTTAGTTGTTGGAATGGACGGAAAACCTCATAAGCAGTTCCTTACTTTACCTCTACCTTGCATTCGAACTTCCGAGGTGTAAAACAACCCAGTGGTAGATGAAATTTCCTCCAGGACTTAAGAACCATAAATTACATAGCTGAGCCTCTACATCTGGTGGTTCCTAACCTCTACACTATAATAGACAAAGTGCTACTCTATAGGCCTTTTATTGTAAGAACCATCTTCCCCCTGTAACTTGATTTGTGCCACTATTAGAACCTCTACTCGGAATATTATTGCTTTTTAATTTTTGACTCATGTACTTTTAACTTGTTGGTTAAATTTGTATCTTCTAGGCTGCAACACTTCCATGATACATCTTCAAGGATATGAACATGTACGGCTAAGCACAATTGATAACAGTGAATCTAAATTCCAAAATCAATCTCCATAATAGTCTATGTGTTTCCTACTGCCAAAGGGGCCCTTTAGAGTACTGAGAGAAAATCTTCACCCTGAAACCTAAAGCGTCCCTTTTCAGCAGGAAGTAGCTAAGAGAATACGCCATCCCCTTTTCCTTATGAATCAGGGTGAAGTCTCTCTCAGGAAGGAGAGATAGGGAATGACAAAGGACACACTGACAAAGGAGATTAATCAGAACTGGCTTTGACAAGCACTGTGGCAATTGGAAAATTAAAACAGACATTTGTGGGGGAAGAAGAACGAACTGGGGAGGAGGGTAGAGAAAACAGTGCAACAATGAATGAATGAAAACCCAAAATCTCTGTAAATGTTCACTAAAACTAATAAAATTTAATAATAATTTTAAAAATGGTTGGACATTTCTAAGTTGTGTTGGCAATCAACTGTAAACTGGTTAACTGTGTCTGGTCTCGTTTATGGTCAGGTGATTGGGAAACTTCGGTGTGTGTAAACAGGATCTGGTGGATTGGCCTTGGTATTTAAAATTTGGTCTAGTCCTGCTTGTGAGTTGGTGTTTAGATTGGTGATATTGGATCCTGGTGGGTAAGTGTTTGTGATTTACTTAAAAAGTGGGGTAAACTGCTTGGGAATTTTTAAGTTGTGTTAGCAATGGAGTCTAAGCTGATTAACTGCATGTAGTCTTGTTTACAACCAGCTGGGTGGTAAGCCTCTGTGTGAGCAAACAGGATCTGATTGGTGGACCTTTGTTTTTAAAATTCAGTTGGCTGCTATTGATCATATTTATAAAGACGTTGTTTTAAATGGTGCAGCACTTGTCTGTCAGTTTGTTGTACTGAAATTACTTGGTGTTTCTGTGATACAGAAATCTTTGCCATTGGTGTGTTAAATTCCAAAAAGGTTCCCTTTGTTGACCAGTTTTGATACAGCTCTCTGTTTAAGACCGTCTGGGAAGCAGGATGAGCCCTCTACTTCCTAAATAAAAGGCTTTGGACAACCCCATGAAAACTAAAGAAAGAGGGTAGGTATAGTAAGTGTAGTGGTAAAGGTCAGATTGGAAGTTAATTTAAATGAGAAAATCAATAACAAACATTTTTTAACAATTGATAATGGAAAGTGTGTAGTTCGAATGTTGGAAAATTTGATATGGTTACAAATAAAATGGAACACATGAATATTGACATACGAGGCATTATTGAGATGCGTTGGACCAGTTGTGGAATGAAAACCAGAAGAAGAATGGTGTTGCATTCATAGTAAAAAAGTAAAATTTTATTTTCTATCCTGAAATACAATGTTACGAGTGACAAATTAATATCCATATGCATACAGAGAAGACCCATTAACACAACTATTAGTCACATATATTCTCCTGCATCTCAAGCCAAAGAGGAATAAATTGAGAATGTTTACCAAATTTTGTAGTCTGAAATTAACCAGACATGAAATCAGGATGCATTAATGAAAAATGGTGACTGGAATGCAAAAATGGTAAACAATGAAGAAGGAACAGTTTTAGAAAATCTTAATTTGATGATAGAAATGAGGCTGGAAATAGAAATGATTGAGTTTTGTATTTATAATGATTTATTCATTGCAAAAACTTTTTCTAAAAGACACAAAAGATGACTTTACATATGGATTTCACCCAATGGTCTGCATAGGAATCAGATTGACTATATTTGTAGAAGAAATCATTGGAGAAGCTCAATACCAGCAGTTAAAACTAGGCCAGGGCAGATTGTGGGGCAGACCCAAATTGAGGCAAAAAAAATATATCCACAGGAACCAAGATGTGATCTTGAATCAATTCCATCTGAATTTCATGATCATCTGAAGATCATTTGAGGCATTGACCATCAATGATAGAAGACCAGATGAGCTGTGGGGTGATATCAAGGATATCATCCATGAAGTCATTACAAAAGCAGGGGAGAAAGAAAAAAACAAAAATGGATTTCAGAAGAGACTCTAAAGATTGCACTGGAATGTTCTGTAGCCAAATCTAAAGGAAAACATATCAAAGTTAAAGGGCAGCTCCAGGAGGAGGGGAATAAAGCAAAATATTACAATGTAATGCACAAAGAGCTGAAATTGGCAAATAAAAAGGAAAGAACTTGCTCAGAAAAAGAACTGATGCCTTTGAGCTGTGGTCTTGAAGAAGAGCACTGAACATTCCATGGACGATCAAGAAAACGAATAGATATGTCTTGGATAGGGGGCAGCCAGAGTGCTCTTTGGAGGCAAGAATGGTGAGGCCTCATCTAACATACTTTGGACATATTGCTAGGAGGTGCTGTTCTTTGGAGAGGGACATGATATTGGGAAGGGTGGAGGGTTGGCAAAGGAGAAGACTCTCCACCAGGTGGACTGACATGGTAACTACTGCAATGGACTCTTGTGTGTCAGGAAGTGTGAGGATGGTGCAAGATAGGACTGGTTTCAGATCTTTTGCTCATAGAGTCACTGTAAGTTGTACTCAACTCAATGATACCTAACAACAACAACTATCTGCTTAGCCAATTTATCCCTCTCACTCTGCAACATGTTTTGTTCCTTCTTTCTTTGGGATTCATCCCTAAGTGAATCTCCCTCCTGTTTGGGGGCATTTAGGACAATCTTCCACATTGCTGTTTTAGAAGAAATATTTGTCAGAACCAATGTTCATTGTGGTATCAATTGGATTATCATTCTCATTTGCTTCAACTTCTTCATCTGTGACATTAGCATACTGGGCCAGGAGGGCAGCTTTTCTCTGCTTCTCCTCTTCTAACGCCAGCCTGGGCTTCACCACAATCTGTGCTTACTTCTCAATTAAGATGGCAATTGCCTATACCCCATATTCTTTTTTTTTTAACTTTGGTGACAACATTCCGAGTTTCTGACCATTGTTCCACATCTTTCAGCAGATATTAAGTAAGGAATCTTCTTCCAGGAAAGCTGAGAAGATCCCCTGTAAAGCATCCAGCTTCTCTTTTTCCTCCTCCTCTTGCAGAACACCCAGGATATGGGCACTATGCACAGTTCTGTTCATGCCCAGTGCCTCCAACCATTTATCCAGCCATATCCTAGAGCTGACACCCTCACCATTACCTTGAGCAGAGTATGCTGCAGCCACCTCATTGGGTGTTACTATCTTGCAGTCAGGTTCTTGCCTGAGATAGGAACTCTTATACATTGTTGCTAGGATTGTAAAATGGTACAACCACTGTAGAAGGTAGTTTGGTGTTTCCTCAAAAAAGCTGAACACAGAAATTCTACATGAAGCAGCTATTCCACAGCTTAGAGTATTCCCCGCAGAAAATGAGAACTGAGGCAAAAATGGAGACTTGTACACCAAAGTTCATAGCAGTGTTATTCACCATCTCAAGAACATGCAAACAGCCCAAATATCCAACCACAATAGAATGGATTGAGAAGTTATGATACATTCACATGATGGAATACTATGCAGCACAGAGGAGAAATTATTCTGTAAATCACCTTTTAATTTGGGAGAGACTAGGGGGTATTATGCTAAGTGAACTAACTTGATCCCATAAGGACTGATATTGTATAAGACCATTATTCTAGATTGTGTGTGAAGATCCAAGGGTTGGATGGTGAGAGCAGAGGGATGAGGATGGGTGGGATGCAGAGGGGGGTACTCATAGGATGGGACAATTTGATAGATGGAAGGAGAGGTAGGAAAAGGAAATGGGAAAGATCTGGCAGGAAAAACTTTGTAAGCAAACCAATATAAAATAAAAATTTTATTTAAAAGAAAAAGTACTAAAAAAAGCCAACAATATATATGAATGATTGTCTAAAATACAATGTTCGTTAATGAAACACAATGTATATGAATGATTGTATAAAGCAAAATGTAAATGAATGAAACAGAATGCATATGAATGATTGCATAAAATACAACGTGCATGAATAGAAAAAATGGAAGAAAATATTTACAATTAAAAAATTATTCACTGTTCAAAATTCTTAAAAAAATTCAAGGTCCTTGTCCATCTTCTTTTATTATTTTATTTTCTCATTTATCTATTTTCCCCTATGTCTTCATATTGATATTTCTAAATGGATGTTCTGCTGCCACCTAAAACTCAGTTAGTTTTAATTTTAATTTATTAAACTATCCACTTAATGCAATGCCAATGAAAATCCAGAGTGCATTTTTAGAGGGGTGTTGGGAAAGAATATGGCTCAGAAAATCTAAAGTTTGTCTAGAAGAATTAAAGTACTACAAGCGCTAACAAGAATAACGAGAGTCCTACTAGATTCAAGACATACTATAAAATCATGGTTGTAAATAATCAGATCAATTTAAGAAGAGAAGTCCAGAATTTGACCTATTTTTTATATATGTATGAATCCACATAAATGTATATATCCTTAAATTCCCTGGAGAAAGAGAAATCATTCCAAAGTAGTGTATGTACAATTGGTTAACTATTTGGTAATGGATAGTTACAAATTTTTATTTTCCCTCAAACATATTATAGCAAATAATTTTGAGTAAAATAATGAAATTGGAAAAAATTAAATCTTAAGGCTACCATATGGGGCATATTAGCATAAAAGAAATACAAGAAAGGACTTCTTAATCACAAAAACAAAGACAGAAATGCTAAAGGAAAGGATAAGTAGATTTGAAAAGTAAAAATGGTTGTTGTTGATGTTGTTGTTTTGTGCCGTCGAGTCGTAGACGACTCATAGCGACCCTATGAACGAACAGCCTGAGCATTGTTCATACATAGAGTTTCCGGAGCCAAGCCATTTCGGAAGTGGATGCCGCTCCTGCTTCCACGCTTGATTTAGTCGGGAAGCTCCAGCCAACACTGTCCACCATGGGTACCCATTAAGCAAAAATTCTGACTTGATAACCTTAAAATGTAGTTAATAGGAACACTCCAAGGCTGAAGAGTATGGCCATTCCACGTCCTCATTATTCACTCCAGATCTGTCCAGTCCTCAGCCCAACCTTCAGCAAAAGCCTGATTTCCAAATCTCACCAAAATGCCTTGGATACTCATGAGCCGAGAAGAGTTGCCATTCCAAAACTTCTGTCTTTTTCCTTCAGGTCTAGTCAGTCCCCATTCCCACCTCAAGTGAAAGCCTGATCTACTCCCACTGAGCACAAGGCTTGTAAACTTAGGAGAACCACCATTGCAGTAACCCTGGGACTTCAGCAAATAGCAAGCAAAAACATACAGAATCCTGACAAGACATTGACCTCACCTGGGACATTATCCTGCGGTGCCACCTGTGAGTCTCATTTGGAAGGCTCCAGAATCTAGCAGCCACTGGAACACGTTCCAGGAGCAGAAGATTAGAGAGAAAGACCTTCACCTAGAACCACCAGAAAGAATAGTGGTGAAAATTGGGGATCCTGGCAGTGCCATTCCTTACCCCAAAGAGAACAGTAGACCTCAGGGGAGAGGGTTGCGATCAAGTTAGAGAATCTCTTGCAAAGCCAGCATATGGGAGAGCTAGGAAGGGAGCTGTCTGTAATCTAACAAGGAGAACTTTTCACTTAGGGAACTTGCCCTTGTCACTCTACAGTCCAAGTGGGACAAGAAACTTCAGGAGAGAGGGATATAAATAGGTGAGAGACTTACTCCCAGAACTGGCACATTGAAGAGTAGAAGAGGGAAGGGCCCAAAACTCCCCAGCAGAGAAACTGTTTCAGTTAGGGAACCTGGCCCCAAGGGCCAAAGACCAGAAAGCATGCTAGACTTTAGGAAACGGAGCTGCAATAAGGTGAGATCCCACAGGGCTGCACTTGTAGACCTTAGAGGATCTAAAGTAATTCTGGAAACAAAACTTTCCAGCTCTGCAGGTGAGAAAAATGCCACTGAAAGAGCAAGTTGTCCTAAAGATTGAACATTTTAAGTCTGCAACTAACTAATAATTTCACAAAGCCAAATAACAATAATCAACTGATGCTGACATAGCAGAAACAGTCCAACACATACCAAGAAAATCTTCACATGTCAAGAAAGCTGAAGGTAGCCTCAAACATTCTGGAAAAGCAAGTATTTCCACAAAAAAAGCAGAATAAACTACAGAGCCAGTGAATACCCTAGAGGTAAAAAGACAGAAGAAATATACTGATGTGGAGTTATATAAAGAGCTACAGAAGAAGGTACATATTATGAAAAAACTAATGGAAATGACACATAAAGTGACTTCCCCCAAGACAGGGAGCCAGAAGAAATATGTTGATGTGAAGTTATATGAACAGCTACAGAAAAAAGTGAAAATGATGGAAGAAAAGTTAAAAGCCATAAATAAAGCAAATACTCCAGAGACAAGGAGCCAGAAGAACCATATTAATGTGAACAATTACGAAAGAAATTGCAGAAAGCAACATGCCCAAGAGCAAGTGGGACTGCAATTTGGCTGGACCATGCAGGACCCCTTAAGCTCAAAGTAGAACGGAGTAGGGCATTTGGACCTTGAGTGAAGCAGCAGATCCAGTTCTTTAAGGGAAACCCAGGGCTTCCTGGTTACTTACTGGGGAACATTGCTATTTAGCCTTCAGCCCTGTGGGCCTCAGAACAAGAGGAAAACACAAAGATAAAGGTCCCTCACAAAACACTGCCATACTCTTGGTCATTATAGAGTTACAACGACTTAACATCTACTAGGAGAAGATTCAGATAATGTCATGAAAGCAGCAGTCTGACTCAGTTATTATGGAACCCTCCCAAAATAACCCATCTCCTAAAAAAGTAAAACCAATGAAAACCCCAGATAGCGAGAACCAGAAGAAATATATTGATGTGAAGTTATTTGAAAAGCTACAGAAGAAGATGCAAATGATGTAAGAAGCAATTAAGAATGCAAATACCCAAGAGACAATAGTCCAGAAGAAATATATTAATGAGCAGCAACTTGAACATCTATGGAAGAAAATGCAAAAGATGGAAGAAAAACAAAAGAATACATAAAGAGGTACAAGAACTTAAAAAATCATTATAAGACAAAGAGGGTACAGCCAACACAGTACTACAAATAACAGAAAAGCGTGAAAATGCAATTCAGAATATTGAGACTAAAATGGCAGAAGTGTCCAACATACTGGTAGCAGAAAAAAAGGAGAACTGAAGAGATGGAACAGAGAAACAGTGAGTTGGAAGATAAGAGCCTCACTAAAATTACAAAAAAATCAGAGATGAAAGATAAAGAAAATGAGGAAAATATTAGGATCATGTTGGATGACATCAAACAGAATAACATACGTAGGACTGGAATTCCAGAACAGGGGAGTGAAAGGGAAATCACCGAGAAAAATAGTGGAAGAAGTACTAGAAGAAAATTTATCAGGAATTTTTAAGAATTGGTAAATTCACATTCAAGAAGCACAGTGAATGCCAAATAGACTAGACCCAAAAAGAAAATCAAGACGTATCATAGTCAAATTCTTCAAATTAAAAGATAAAGATAGAATTCTAGAAGCAGCATGAGAAAAACAAAGAGTCACCTACAAAGGGGAAACAATTAGATTATGTTCTGATTTCTCAGCAGAAACCATGCTACCTGGAAGACAATGGGATGGAATATACAGAAAGTTGAAAGAGAACAATTGTCAGACAAGAATCCTGTACCCAGAAAAGCTCTCCAACAAATATGAAGGAGAAAGTAGACCCTTTGCAGAAAAGAGGGAACTTAGGAATTTGTGAAAATGAGACCAAAACTACAAGAAATATTAAGTAAAGTCCTTCACATGGAGATGCCAAGGGGAAACGTATGGACCATAGTAACCAGAAACAACAGAAAAAGAAACACGACAAAATGGCAAAAGCAAAACTTGGCATGACAATAATCACTCTTACTATGAATGGATTAAATGCACCAATTAAGATAAAAAGAGTAGCAGAATTGATTTAAAAAAAAACGAACAACAACAAACACCAAACAACAAAGCCCATCAATATGTTGCCTACAAGAGACACATCTAAAAAAAGAAGAAAAAGACAGACTCAAAATCAGAGGCTGGGGGTGGGGGGAATATACCAAGCAAATGGCAACCTAAAAAAAAAAGCAAGAGTGGCAATATTAATATCTGATAAAATAGATTTCAGAATTAAAGCCACCATAAAAGGTAACGAAGGACATTACATACTGATTAAAGGTACAATAGTACAAGAAGACATAACTGGTCAACATTTATGCACCAAATGATCGACCTGCCAAAAACATAAAACAATGGTTAACAGAATTGACGAAACAGACAACCACAATAGTGGTGGGAGATTTCAACACACCACTATCATCAAAGGATAGGTCAAACCCCCCTTCTCCACAAAAAAAAACACCCTAACTCAACAAAGATGCAGAAGACCTGAACTACGTAATCAGCCACCTCAACTTTGTTGATGTATTCTGAGAACTTCACCCAAATAAAACTCAATTCACTTTCTTTTCAAGTGCACATGGTACATTCTCCAGAACTGATCATGTATTAGGACACAAAGCAAGCCTCAACAAATGAAAAAAAAATACACATTGAAATAATACAAAATATCTTTTCAGATCACAATGCTATAAAACTAGAAATTAACCACAGGGGCATAAAGCTTACAGAATCATCCATGTGGAAGCTAAATAACTTTCTGCTAGAATATGGTGGGGTTATAAAAAAAATAAAGAATGACATTTAAAAGTACATTGGAATAAATGCACATAAAACATACCAAAACCTCTAGTATACAGCTAAGGCAGTCCTCAGGTGCCAGTTCATAGCAATAGGTACACACATAGAAAAGGAAGAAAGAAGAAAAAGAAATGATCTAATTTAACACCTTCATCATCTAGAAAAAGACCAACAATCTAATTCTACAGCCTCTAGAAGAAAAGAAATTATCAGGACAAGAGCTGAAATCAATGAGGTAGAAAATAGAAAACCAGTTGAAACTGTCAGTAAGACAAAGGTTTTCCAAAAGAGTCAATAAAATTGACAAACCACTAGCACACTTAACAAAAGATAAACAAGATATAGATAATTCAATTAAGAAATGATAGAGGTGGCATCACAACAGAACCAGAGGGAACTAAATCTATAATACCAGAATATGAAAAGCTCTACTCTGAAAATTTTGAAAACCTAGAGGAAATGGACAAACTCCTTTAAACTTGTGCCCTACCCAGATTGACAAGGACAGATATAGAACACATGAACAAATCCATCACAAAAGAAGAAATTGGAAAGATCATAAAAACACTTTCCCATAAGAAAAGTCCTGATGGCTTCACAGTGAAATTCTATCAAACATTCAGAGAGGATTTATCACCAATTCTACTTACACAATTTTAAAAAAATGAAAAAGAAAGAACACTCACAGAGTCATTACTAACCCTAATACCAACAACAGACAAATATACTACCATGAAAGAAAACGACAAACCAGTATATCTCATGAATATACACGCAAAAATTCTTAACAAAATCCTATTCAATAGAATCCAAAAGCAGATAAAAAAAATTGCCATGTTCAAGTGGGATTCATAACAGGTACTCAAGGATGGTCCAACGTAAGAAAAACAATCAACATAATTCACTATATTAACAAAATAAATAATAAGAACCATATGACCTTAGCAATTGATGCAAAAAAAAGGTATTTGACAAAATCCAACTCCCCTTTCTGACTAAGACCCTGAGTACAATTGGAATAGAAGGGAATTTCCTCAACATACTGAAAAGTATATATGCAAAACCAAGAGTGAATGTTATTCTCAGTGGAAAAAGACTGAAAGATTTTCCTTGCAAACAGGGACCAGACAAGGATGCCCACTGTCACCACTTCTATTCAATATTGTACTGGAATTGCTTGATAGGGAACAAAAGAAGAAAATAAAAGGCATCTGGATTGGCAAAAAGATGGTTAAAATACTGTTATATGAGGATAATATGATAGTGTTCATAGAAAATACCAAAGACTCAACAACAGCAAAAAACCTATTAGAGCTAGTAATACAATTTAGTAGAGTGGCAGGATGTAAGATCAATATCCAAAAATCAGAAGGATTCCTCTAATGTAACAAAAAGAACTCAGAGAAGAAAAAAAAAAAACAACCAAGAAAGCAATGCCATTTACAAAGCCAATCACAAATTGAGATACTTGGGAGTGAACCTAACTAGAGATACAAAAAACCTATACAAATAAAACTACAGAGCATTTCTGCAAGACACAATAAAAGACATAAAGAAATGGTAAAATGTGCCATGTTCATGGATAGGAAGACTCAACACTGTGAAAATTACAATCCTACCAAAAGCAATTTCCATATTCAATGCAATCCCATTTCAGATACCAAATTCATTTTTCAAGGATATCAAAAGGGAATCTGTCAAATTTATTTGGAGAAGCAAGAGGGCCCAAATAAGCGAAACACTTCTGAGAAACAAAAACGAAGTGGGACGTATAGCAGCAGTTCCTGATCTCAAAACCCACTACCCAGTGGTAGTAACCAAAATAGCATAGTACTGGTACAATGACAGGCACATAGATAAGTGGAACAGAACTGAGAATCCAGAAATAGACCCACAGCTATCTATGGTCAACTGATATTCAACAAGGAAATCAAAGCTATCAAATGGGGAAATAACAACCTCTTCAAAAAATGGTGTTGGCAAAACTGGACTGTTACCTGCAGAAAGCTGAAACAGGATCCACATCTCCTATGGTAAACAAAAATCACCTCAAGGTGAATAAGAGACTTGGGAGTAAAGCCAAAACCCATAAATTTCAGAAGGGACAAACTTGAATCAAGCTTAGAAGCTGTAGTCTACAGTATAGAGACTGCCAAATGCAGCCAGAAACGTACAATATGAACAGGATAAAATTGATGAATGGGACTTTTAAAGATTAAAACCCTGTGTTCATCAATTTTTCCCCCCAACAGGGTGAAAAGAAAACCTACTGACTAGGAACAAACATTTGGTACAAATAAACACCATCTCAGACAAGAGTCACACAACAAAAGTTTACAAGACAAAGACTAGTAACCCAATTATAAAATGGGCAAAAGACATGGAAAGAATTTTCACAAAGGAAGATTTTCAAATGGCAAACAGACATATGAAGAAATGCTCCAAATCACTAGCAAGACGAGAGATGCAAACAAACATCTCAATGAGATTATCATCTAACTCCAGTAGCAGTGGCAAAGTTTAACAGGACAGCAAGTAATAAATGTTGGAGAGGATGTGGTGATACAGGGATTTTATACATTGTTGGTGGGATTGCACAGTGGTACAACCACTATGGAAGGCAGTTTGGCACTTCCTTAAAAAGCTGAACATAGAAATTCCATATGATCCAGCTATTCCACTACTTGGAACATGCCCTGAGAAAATGAGAACTGAGGCATAAACTGAGATTTGAACACAAATGTTCGTAACAGCATTAGTCACCATCAGAAGAACATGGAAACAGCCCAGAGATCCAACCACAAATGAATGGTTTGAGAAGTTGTGGTATATTCATACAATGGAATACTACACAGCACACAGAAGAAATAATTTTGTAAATTGCTACCTAACTTGGTAAGAAGTATTATGCTGAGTGAACTGACTTAGTCCCACAAGGACAAATACTAGGCAAAACAAATATTGTAGAATGATTATGATGATCCAATGTGGGGATGGAGGTGGGAATAAAGGTGTGACGAGGGGGGATAGGATGTTAATCATAGGGTTGCACAATTTGATGGGTGAATGGAGTGAAGGGAATTGGAAGGAACTTTAATGAAAAACAATGTATTGAAACTTTGTAAATAAATAAAATTAAAAAATAAATTGTATAGCTGATATCCAAGCAGATATACGCACACCCATGTTTATTGCAGCTTTGTTCACAATAGCAAGGAGTTGGAAACAACCTAAGTGCCCATCAACAAA
>NW_006400173.1:461747-464394 GCF_000299155.1 Elephantulus edwardii
GTAGAAGATAGAATAATTAAAATTATAAATAAAGAGATACAAGACCTTGGAAAATCATAACAAGATAGAGAAAGTCATACCACACAGGTACAAATAACTACATCTCCCAGAAACCTGCATGTCAAGCCCACCTTCAAATTTTGGAGCACAAAGCACAGGGGCAGAAGGAGAGAGCACGGGAGTAAAATGCATGTGACAGGAGGTGTCTCAGTGGACCCCATATCATGCAGGTATGAATAACTACATCTTCCAGAAGCCCATGGGTCAAGCCCCTCAAGAACATTATATACCATAATATATAGGATTCATCAACCTTCCCTGGGAAAATATTACAGCATAAATGAAGGAGAAGATACCCTGAAGCAGAAGAAGTCAATCCTGGGGAAGAAATTAAAAACTCCTGAAGTCAAGAGAAACTGCCCACAGAGAAAGAAACTAGCTGCAGCTTGAGGCGTTAGGAAATCACAGAAGCTCAGAAAGATTGACATATAGGTCATTACATCAATGGCTGCATAGGGGAGATTGATGTTAAATGGAGTAGGTGGGAGTAGATGTAAATGCTGGTGGTGCAGAGAAAGGGGTGGCTCAAAACACACCTGGCAAGGGAGGTGGAATCACAAAATCTCTTGGGTTTTCCTGCTACTGAGAAATATTTTTAATCTACTCTTCTCTATGAAATGCTTATCTGACAGATAATGTTGTAAATCTGAGCAATCAAATTAAAACAGACTAGGAAGAGGATTGACCATCCACTTTTGGCAGAACTTTGAAAACCCTACGCACAACAGAGCACACTTAGTCTTAGCAGATATGGAAAATGAGGCTGAGCCCTAAAGTATGGAAATAGATAGGAGGAGGAACAGCTGTAAGCAGACACAAGTGATTGGAACATGGAATGTAAGAACTGTGAATGTAGGAAAATTGGATATTGTTAAGAAAGACATGCAACACATAAATATTAACATTCTAGGTATTGATGAAGTAAGACGGGCTGGAACAGGACATTTTGAGTCAGAGGATCATATAATCTGCTATGCTGGAGATGAAAATGTGAGGAAAAATGAGGTTGCTTTCATAGTTAAAAAATAATTTCTAGATCCACCTTGAAATACAATGTGGTGACAGGATAATATCAATACGCATACAAGGAAGTCCAGTGATTACCATCATCATTCAAATATATGCACCAACAATCAGAACCAAAGTGGAAGAAAGAGAGGATTTCTATCAATTTTTGCAGTCAGAGATTGATTGAACATGCAATCAAGGTACATTAATTAATAATAATGAGTGACTGGAATGCAAAAGATGGGAACAGAAAAGAAGGATCAGTCGTTGGAAAACATGGAACAAAGCAAGAGATAGAATAAAAGAATTTTGCACAATCTATGACTTATTCATTGCAAATACATTTTATAAGAAACTAGAACTCGACCTTTGACCCATGTCCCCCGTCTTCAGGTATCGCATCGCTTCCCCCGCCCCAGTCCACGACCCCCGCCGCCAGCTCTTAATTTTGGGGCTTGCAAAGGTGTTGCACAGACGCAGTGGACAGAGAGAGTGGATTTGAACTGGGACTTAAAGAACCAGGACTTAAAGAAAAAGAAAAAAAAAACAATCAAAAACAAAAACAAAACAAAACAAAAAACCACACAAAAGAACAAAAACACACAGACCAAATTTATAGCATTTTTCAACCTCACTTGAAAAAGTTGTCCAATATTGAAGATTTAGTTTCTTTAGACTACAAACTGCTGTTTGGCCCCACCACATTGGTCCCACCAACTTAAGCAAAAGGGAGGTACTGGACATCTCGATAGAGAAGTAGTGACATCAAACGAAGAACCAACTATCATCTTAGTTTTCAAAAACTCTTCCACTTCAATGTCTCGAAAGAAGCAGGATACATCACTCACCACGCAAGCCCAAAACAAGATATCTTCCCCCCACCCCCCAAATGACACAGGGGCAATGGATTTCATGAAGCCAGAAAGTCTGATGGAACTTTCTGATGCAGAATTTTAAAAAAAGATGATTGAATGTTTTCAATGGATGAAAAACACACTTGAAGAATTACAGGACACTACAGCAAAAAATCAGGAGGAACTTATAAAAACAATCCAAAACAATGCAGAGAAAACCAATGAGGCGTTAGAGGCCCTGGAAAAACAAGAAATCATAATTCAAAATATGAAATCGAAGGTTTCTGATGCTGTCAACATGATGGAGGGACATACAAATAGAGGTGAAGAGATGGAAAACAGAATTAGTGAAACAGAAGATAGAATTGTCACCACAGATATAACCGAGAAAAAAGCAGAAGCAAAAAAGAAGGAAACAGAAGAAAACTTAAGAATAATGTGGGATACTATTAAAAGAAATAACATTCGCATCATTGGAATCCCAGAACGGGAAGAAGCAAGTAAACGCACTGAAAAAGTTGTGGAAGAATTACTAGAGGAAAATTTCCTGGCATAATGAAGAATGACAGAATATATATTCAAGAAGCTGAACGAATGCCATATAGAATAGACCCTAAAAGAAAAACACCAAGGCACATCATTGCCAAATTTGCTAGAACCAAAGACAAGGAGAAAATACTAAAAACAACGAGAGAGAAACAAAGAGTAACCTATAAGGGAGAACA
>NW_006400173.1:467760-477471 GCF_000299155.1 Elephantulus edwardii
CCCTGGAGGACATTATGCTGAGTGAGGTATCTCAGTCACAAAGGGACAAATGCTATATGGTGCCACTGTTGTAGAATGAGGCTGACATCGGAGTGGGGGTAAGACTGAGAAAAACTGGATGAAATATGTTTATGGCACTGAAGTCTATGGGGGAGGGAATAGTTTAAAAGTATTATATTTTAGGGCATTATGTTTATTGTAGGAGTAGGCAATGAGGGTTGCAGAGTGGATTATATTTGGGGTTGGGGTGGGGTTGAGGGAGGTGTGGGGGGTATTGTGTACCAATGGGGGAGTTTTTCTTTTGCTTTTCAAGGAGAGGAGCAAATGGGAGGGAGGGGGAGGGGGTGGGGTAGGCGGGGAGAAGGGTGCAACAATGAATGAATGGAATTCCAAAATCTCTGTATATGTTCATTGAAATGAAAAATAAATACATTTTTAAAAAATTTTAAAAATGAGACTAAAACTCAGGCTATACACATGGATCTCACCTGATGGTATGCATAATAATCAGATTTATTACATCCGTGAAAAGAACAGTGGGATAAGCTCAATATCAGCTGTGAAAACTAGGCCAGGCACTGATTGTGGCATAGACCACCAACTATTCATATGCAAGGTCAAGCTGAAGCTGAAGAAAATTCAATCAAGTACTCTGGAACCAAAATTTTACCTTGAGTCTATCTTGTATGAATTTCAAAACCATCTCATGAATAGGTTAGAGGCCTTGAACATTAATTAGTGAAGACTGGATGAGTTGCGAGAGGAGATCATGAATATAATCTATGAAGAATGCAAAATGTCATTACCAAAACAGAGGAGGAAGAAAAGACCAAGGTGGATGTCAGAAGAAACTCTAAATATTGCACTGGAGTGCCAAGAAGCGAAAGCAAACAAGAAATAAAAATAGTAAGAAGTTAAACAGAAGAGCCCGGAGGGCAGCACAGGAAGACAAAATAAAGTAGTACAATGAAGCATGCAAGGAGCTGGAGTCAGAAAATCGAAAAGGCTGAACTCACTCAGCATTTCTTAAGCTGAAGGAACTGAAGAATAAATTAAAACCTTGAATTGCAAAGGATGCTTTGGGCAGAATATTAAATGACCAAGGAAGCATTTAAAGAAGATGGTACACGTATACAGAGTCATTGTACAAAAAGGAATTGGTGGAAAGAGAAGAATTTCACGAAACATGTATGAGCAAGAACCTGTGGTGATGAAGGAAGAAGTTCAAGCTACTCTGAAAGAATTGCCAAAAAACAAGGCCCCAGGAATTGATAGCATACCAATTGACATATTTCAACAACAGATGCTGATCTGGGTATGCTCACCAAGTTGTGCCAAGAAATGTGGAGGACAACCACCTGGCTAACTGACTGGAAGAGATCTATATTTGCGCCCATTCCACAGAAAGATGATCTGGCAGAGTGCAGAAATTATTGAACAGTATCATTGATATCACATGCAAGCAAGAGGCTGCTGAAGATTATCCAAAAACTACTGGAACAGCACATCAATAGAGAACTACCTGATGTGCAGACTGGGTTTAGAAGGGGTAGTGGTACTAGGGATATTGTAGCTAATGTTAGATATATCTTGGCGGAAAGCAGAGAGTACCAGAGGAATATCTACCTGTGTTTCATTGATTATGCAAAGGTTTTTGTGTGTATCCAAACAAATTGTAACTGACTCTGAGAAGAATGGGAATCCCAGAACACTTGATTGTGCTTATGTGAAACCTATACTTAGACCAGGAGGCAGTCGTCAAAACAGAGCAAGGAAACACTGAATGATTCATAATTGGGAAGGGTGTGCATCAAGGATATGTCTCCATATCTTTTCCATCTATATGTGGAACAGATTATCCGGGAGGCTGGGCTCTATGAGGAGAGGTGTGGCATCAGGATTGGAAGTAGACTCATCAATAACCTGCATTATGCAAATGACACACCCTGCTTGCTGAAACTGAGGAGAACCTGAAGTGCTTTCTGCAGAAAGTCAAGGACTGCAGCCTTCACTATAGATGGAAGGTCAACATCAAGAAAACAAAGATTCTCACCACTGTGTCGATTGGCAGCATCATGATAGATGTTAAAGAGGTTGATTTTGTTGACAGCTTCAGTTTGCTTGGCTCCACAATCAACAATCTTGGTACCAGTAGCCAGGAAATTAAAAGACAAATTGCCTTGGGATAGTCTCCAAAGTACTGAAGAGCAATGATTTCAGTCTGGAGACTAAGGTTTGCCCGACACAGGCCTGGTCTTTCCAATTACTTGCTATGCATCAGAGGGCTGGAAAATGACTAGGGATGATATAACAAGAGTCGATGCCTTTCAGTTGTGGCGCTGGAGAAGAGTATTGAATATATCATGGACTGCTAGAAAAACAAACAAGTTTGTCCTGGAAAGGGTGAAGCCAGGCTGCTCCTTGGAGGAAAGGATTCCAAAGCTTTGTCTAACATGTTTTGGACATGTTGCATGGTGGCACCAATCCTTGGAGAGGAATGTCATGCTAGAGAGGTTGGAGGGACAGCACAGGAGAGGAAGAATCTTGATGAGATGGATCAATTCCATCACTGGGGTAATGAGGATAGGTGTGTTGGAGACAATGAGATTTGCAAGGGATAGAGCAGGGTTTAGGGATGTTGTACATAGGGTTGCTATGAGTCACAGGGGACCTGATGACACATGACAACAACAACAACAATGCACCAAATGATAGACTTGCAGAGCAAATGTTAACAGAACTGAAAAAGAAATAACACAATAGGAATAGGAGACTTCAATATACCAATCTCAAGAAAAGATGGAACTATCAGAAACTCAACAAAGATTCTGAAGAATTAAACAACACAACAAAGTAACTCAATTTCATATACGTATATAGGCTAACAAACTCCCCCAAAATGCAGTATACTTACTTCTCTAATGTGCATGGAATATTCTCAAGAATAGAGCACATATGGGGGTGGGGAGAGCTGGGCGAGGAGAGAAGTGCAGCAACGAATGAATGGAAATCCAAAATCTTTGTAAATGCTCATTAAAATTATTTTAAAAAATTTTAAAAAGAGACTGCAGTGCAGTGCAATGCAGTGCCGTGCAGTGCAAGCATAAGTTTTATATGCACTAGGAAACGAAAAAAATAAAAAAAACAAATAAAGTGAATAATTTTCTAGCAAAAAATAAAAAAGAACAGAGCATATTTTTTTGTTACAAAGCAAGTAACAATGAATTAAAAAAACATAGAAATTCTCAGACCACAATACTACAAAATTATAAATTAATAAACAGAGGATAAAGGAGGAAAAACCCTCATACATTTGGAAACTGAACAACACCTTGCTTGAGCATGAGTGGGTAATGTTAAGCTGTTGTTAAGCGGCATCCAGTAATAGGTGACTCATAGCGACCCTATGAACAAAAGACCTGAACACTTGTATAACTTTTCTCCTCTCTCCAGGTTCATAGGGTTTCCAGAGGCAAGCTATTTCTGAAGTGGGTGCCATTTCTGTTTCCAAGCTTGTTTTAATGGGGGAGCTCCACCAAACACTGTCCACCACAGGTAACAATATTGCATTTGACACATCAGTGTCACAATGTTCAGCTTCCCAGCAACCATGAGTTACCTCTGTACAGCAAGTGGACAGACCAGGGCTATATGACCTAGAGGAATGTTTGACCAAAAACAATTAAACACAGGCCAGAGTGTTGCAGATAAAAGACACTCACCTTTGGCTTGGTAGCATCATTTTCTTCCCACTAGGTCAAGTGATCTCTCTCTATGCTGCTGTTGTTGTTAAGTGCCATCGAGTCACAGGCGACTCATAATGACCCTATGAATGAAAGACCTGAGTGGTTGAATTACTTTCATCTTTTCTCCAGGTTCATAGGATTTCTGGAGGCAAGCCATTTCAGAAGTGGATGCCATAAAAAATGAAATAAATTTTCATTAAACAAAGGACAGTGAAAATACAACTTACCAATTTTTCTGGGAAACAGCCAAAGCAGTATTTAGAGATGAATTTAAAGCAATAAGTAAACACATCAAAAGGGAAGGAAAAATTATAATAGATTCTTTAATCCACCATCTTCAACAAGTTGAAAAGAACACCAAGAAAATCTGGCACCTTTTAAGAAAAAAAATTATAAAAAATAGGGCAAAAATGGAAATGAGCTAGAAAACACAAGAACAATTGCAACTATCAATGGGGCCAGGAGTTGGTTCCTCAAAAAGGTCAATAAAATCCACAAACTACTAGCAAAACTAGCAAAGTAAAATCAAGAAAAGACAAATAATCTGAATAAGAGATGAAAGGGATAATGTCACAACGGAACCAACTAAAACAAAAAGGTTAACAATGCAATATGATTAAAAGCTATACTCAAAGATGAAAACCTAGAAGAAATGGACAAATAGTTAGAAACACACAACCTACCTAAACTGATACCGTCTGAACTAGAGAAATTGAACAGACCCATTACAAAAGAAGAAATTGAACGAGTATTAAAACAAAAACAAAAGCCCTGGACCACACGATTTTACTAGTGAATTTTATGAAACACTCAGAGAAGAACTGTCACCAATTCTACATAAACATTTTGAGAAAATACAAAAAGAATTCTCCCATACTCATTTTATGGAGCAAACATAACCTTGATACCAAAGTCAGATAAAGCCACCACCAAAATAGAAAACTATACGCCAATATCTCTCATGAACATAGATGCAAAAATTCTTTTTTTTTTTTGGTATAATTTTAATGGACATTTACAGAGATTTTGGATTTCCATTCATTCATTGTTGCACTTTTATCCCTGCTCAGCCCTCTCCCTGCCCCCCCCCAGTTTGCTCCTCTCTGAAAAAGTAAAAGAAAAATTCTGTCTTTGGTATACAATCCCCCCGCATTCCTCAGATGCAAAAATTCTAAATAAAATCCTGGCCAACAGAACCCAACAGTGATTTAAAAAAATATTTCACCATGATCAAATGTGATTCATATATAGATAGGTATGCAAGGATGGCTCAACATAAGAAAAAACAGTGTAATTTATCACATTAACAAAGCAAAGAACAATAATGTAATGTAATGTAATGTAATGTAATGTAATGTAATGTAATGTAATGTAATTCTCCCTATCCCCCCTTTGCTGTCATGTCAAGAACATTCGAGACCACACCCTGTCTGCTCTCAGCTCTTTTTGTTTTCTCTGATCTGAAGTTGTCACAAAAAGTAGACGATGTGGGCTGAGGGTGGCGATCTGGACAGGATTGGTTTTCCACCGAGCTCAGGGTCTGTGCGCGTGAAGTTTCAAGGAGGAGCTGTTTTTTTCTGTATACCCCGCCTAGTTCATTACTCCACCTTCCCCCCCCCATTGTTGCAAGCAATATCCTTATCAATTTTTATATGTTTACTTTAAATCGAAGTTAAGTCTATTTGTATAAAATTTTTTAAAAATCTAAAATTTAAAAAAAAAAACCAAAAAAAAAAACCACAAAACCAACAACCACACAAGGGTGGGTGGGTAACCCCTGGGAAGATTATTGACAAGCAAAATGTTAATATTTACTGAGGTATTTTTCACACAATAATTGAATAAAAAATAAAACTTAAGTTGCATTTTCATTGTGGGTGCTTAGAGAAGTTAATGAAAATTCAAACTGTGAAGGTTTATGCTTCATTAAGTCTTACCATTCTTCCTCCCCCCCCCCATTTTCTGACCATCCCTGAATTCTTTATGGGTTTGTTAAGAATCTTTTATATCAGATAACATAAAAGGATTCCTGGTGTAATGTCAGAAGGTAAACTTAATCCTTAATATTAGAATTTAAATCATTGAAACTTAGTGCTTTTGGGGTTTTGCCCATTTTTTAGGTCACAGAACATTTCCCCCTTCCAAGTGTCTGTGATGAGAATGGCAGCAGGTGGCCTCTGTTTCACCTTATTTGCTGTGGGCTTGAAAAATTTAAGACTTGTGGATTTATTAGTCTTGACTACCCTAAAATTGTACATCTAATACCTAAAACTTGGCCTTTCTCTGTATGAAATATACCTTGGAAGTGAAAGGACTTAGAAAATGGAAATACCTGTACAACACCAAATCAACATTTCTAGTCAAGTGTAAATGAAATTTGTATCATGTGTATACTTCACTATTTAGGTGTAGAAATATCAGGTTCTTTCTGACCTAACATTTGCAAAGCAAGCACGCAAAATAGAACATGTGAATTACTTTTCCATTGTAATTGTGTTGCCACACTCTGCGTGAGTACCAAAATTAGTGTCTCTCTTCAAGTAAGACTTGGATTTAGAACTTTAACTAGAGCTCTAAAAATGTAGAAAATACCCTTTTATATTCCCTAATCTATATAGCTTTAAAAAAGGGACATATTTTCTTAGCAGAATATGAATTACCTCTCAAGCATAAATTAGTTTTTCTCATTATGTAAAGTATCTTATTTTACCAGTCCATTTTAGGAAAGAGGTTCAGCTGCCTTTATAGCAGAAATCTTATTTTTTATCCCTTTTATTTGAATGAGAGATTTGAAAATCGAATTGTGTAAATACTTCAATGCATCTGCTATTATTTTGTGGAGTTTATTAAACTACTTTAAAAATTGTATAGTCTATTTATTGTATGTATGTACATACAGTCTGATACTGAAAATTTAAAGTGAATTCCGTAAAACCTGGCTCAGTCTTATTTAGACGAATATCATTTTAGCCTTTGTGCACTGGACTCTACCTCTGTATAAGAAAATTTTCCACATCTACTCATTAGTATTGATTCTGTATTAACTTGGTTATGTTTCTTGCACTAAAGATTTTAAAATCTCTGCTATAGATGTAGATAGTAATTTTTCTTTCTCGGTATCAGTCACTTAACACATAGGTAGAGATGTTTAGGTTCTGTTCTTCCCCCCCCCATAATGATGAAGTCTTAACATTTTGTTCTGATTTGTTCTAAGTTTGCCAAAAAAGAAAAGTACAGTACCTATTGATAAATCATAGTGACTGTAATTTGTTTGCAAGGTGATTCAGTACCCTAAAATTAAAGCCAATTGCTCTTTAGGAACACGTTGTCTTAGTGTAGTTTTTGAATGGAGCGTTTTGTCGTGGATGAAGAAGACCACACACTATCTGTTTTCTTTATAGAACTGACTTAATGAAATAAAGTCATTGGGAGAATTTATGTATATGACACACGCACACACATCCCAATGAATTATGTTAAACTTTTTTAAAATTGCAAAAGGGATAGTAGTTAGGGGTTTTAAACCAAACTGGAGGGCAAGACGAGAGAGTCTATCAAATCGGACATGTCCTCCCATGCCTTAATGCACTAACTGCGGCCGATGCAGAGGGCCTCATTCCTGTCATCTCTTCCTCTGGGTTGACACTTGCGAGCTCCTTTGCCTATTTTTTGGCAGGGACATCTCTCTGCTTTCTGGGGTTTCCCTTGGTTCTGGGGACCTCACTCTCAGCTGAGCTGCAATGAGCAGACTTCTGGGAGCGAATGATTTCAACTTGTCCCCCTGCTTTTGGTAACCTCTCATCTGGTGCCATATTTTACAGCTTTGGTGGTAGTGTTTTTTTGTTTTGTTTTGTTTTGTTTTTTTAAGTAATAAAAGTATAATTCCTGGTTCATTGGAGGTAATGATGTGTTAACAAAATAAATAAATAATGCAGAACAAATAGTCTTGCCTTCCTGCTGCGTTTTTTGGGAGTTATGTTGGGGTGAAAGTGAACAGGTATTATGGGCACAGAGTGAACCTGTTCTTTGTAGGAAAAATAGTACAACACTGAGTGCATCACATGGGTTTGAGAGGTCCTTTTGGAACCTCCATCAGCTGAGAGTGGTGTATGTTAGAAACCTAAATAGAGTGCTTTTGTATCAATGCCGTAGGTCACAGACACGTAGCTGCCATTCTGTAGGCTGACTTCTGGAGACCTGTGTACACAGGACAAAATGCTGTGCAGTATTGTGTCATCCTCACAATTACTGGCATGTTCGTGTCCATCTTTGTCGCTGTATTAAGGTTTGCTCACCTGCCCTTGCTCTTTGTCACTTAACAGTATCATCTGCCACTGAGTGATCCTTCATGAGAATGTGGCCAAGTGAGGGAGTCAGGCTGACTGGTATTTTGATTCATAAGGTTGCCTGCCATTAGCCAGTTTTCAGAAGTAGATTGTCCTTCTGGTATGGAAGCCAAGTCCTCCATGGGTGACCCTGCTGATAGCATCACAGCCACGACAATATAGCAAACAGGCGGTGGATTGACCTCCTATTTTACCTTGACTCTTCATCCTTAATTTGATTGGAGTCCACATCTCAGGTCTTGCATTGGGCAAGGTTCTTAGATAGGAATCATCTGAAAAGCAAACTGTAGAGACCCCAGTGCCCTTGTTGAAGATGCAAAAACTGGAAACAAGCCTTGAGCTCAGTGGGAAAAGTCTAGTTAAGAGCTGACTTGGGGTTTATGTCTTAAGCTATATTGGCTGTCAGGTAAGTCCTACAAGTAACTTCACTAAGATCATGATTTGTTGTGGCTTGAGTCAGCACTGGCTTACTAGGGTCGTTGCACCAGAAAGTTAGCCTGTGAAAAACAGGCCAGAGGGTAGTTAGGGAGACACTTAGCAGGGCTTGTTGTTAAAAGTTATGGGTGGAGTTGGGGCCTGAACAAGCCAGCCAACTTCTCAGATTTTTCCCATTATGTCTTCCTATCAAGTTTGTACATATGATGGTGATGAAACATCCATGATGCTGCTTTGTGTTTGCCCATTTAATCAGAAATGTCTACACCCAACATTGCAATGACCTTCTTCCATTGGTTTCTCAAGTAGAAGTCCCTGGAAGCCATCTTTGCTGTGCATTCCTGCAAGTATAAGCCATGATCAAGCTCCCAGGTAGTGATTCCTGGGGGCAGCTGTTTACACCTGTTACTAATCTTTGAAGGAACTGTCCAGGAAGAACATGTTACATAAGAAATTAAAACATGGTATTTGGCCAAATGGTATGATGTCCATCAGTGACTTGGATGGGGAGCTTTATTCCTTTGAACTTTTTGTTCCTAGAAGTTATTTCAGATGTGGAATAATAGCATTCCAAAATAAGTACTGCTTTGGACAGTTACTAATTGAGACATTATGTAACCGTGTTTTGTTCAAACTCAGTGCCATTGAGTTGGTTCTAACTCACAGCTGTTTCCCTAAAAAGTTTCCAAGGCTATGCAAGTCTTCCGTGAGGTAACTGCTCATTTCTCTCTGTTATAAACTGGCATTGTGAGAGAACACATTAGTCTTAACCCAGAATTACCTTGCTTTGTGATCTTGGACAAATTACTTTGCCTCTTGGTTAATTAACTTGGCACTCCTTCATTTTGCCGACCTCCTATCTCGTGATGAGGGCTTTCTGAGTGAGAGGATGCTGTAAGAACACGGGGAACACGTTGGAGAAGATAAACGCTTGCAGTCACCACACCACCCATGGATTTGGTGATGGCGCACAGGTTCAGACCCCACGTGCTGGCTGTGCATAGAGGGGTTATGAGGCAGAGGCTTGCCAAAGACAAAAAATAGGGAAGGCTGCTTGGGATTGAGGTTGCAGAGGCAGAACTGGGAGAGTTAGAGCAAATCTGGGCCAGTGAGGGAGAGGCAGTGTGCTCCAGCAAAAGGGAGGCCAATGCAGGGATTCTCTGATGACCAGTAAGGGGGGGGGG
>NW_006400173.1:486361-493867 GCF_000299155.1 Elephantulus edwardii
CCCAGCTGGAAACAAAGGAGGACGCTTCAACAATTTAGACCCTCCCAGAAGAGCTGTGAGTGAGCATTAACATTACTGGTAAGTATATTCATTTTCTCCTGGACACAAGAGCCCACTATTTGGTCCTAAAAGTCTTCTGAGTTCCCAACTCTTATCACTATTTCTTAGTTGTTTCAACTGATGGAAAACCTCATAAGCAGTTCCTTACTTCATCTCTGCCTTGCATGCGGACTTCCGAGTTGTAAAACAACCCAGTGGTAGATAGAATTTGCTCCAGGACTTAAGAACAATAAATGACATAGTTAAGCCTCTACATCTTGCGGCTCCTAACCTTTATACTATAATAGACAAAGTGCTAGTCAATAGGCCTTTTATTGTAAAAACTACCTTCCCTCTGTAACTTGATTTGTGCCATGATTAGAGCCTCTACTTGGGATATTATTGCTTTTTAATTTTTGACTCATGTACTTTTAACTTTTTAGTTGAATTTGTGTCTTCTAGGCTGCAACACTTCCATGTTACATCTTCAAGGATACGAACATGTACGGCTAAGCACAATTGATAACAGTGTACCTAAATTCCAAAATCAATCTCCATAGTAGTCTATGTGTTTCCTCTTGCCAAAGGGGCCCTTTAGAGTAGTGAGAGAAGATCTTCACCTTGAAACCTACAGCGTCCCTTTTCAGCAGGAAGTATCTAAGAGAATACACCATCCCCTTTTCCTTATGAATCAGGGTGAAGTCTCTCTCAGGAAGGAGTGATAGGGAATGACAAAGGACACACTGACAGGGGAGATTAATCAGAACTGGCTTTGACAAGCACTGTGGCAATTGGACAATTAAAACAAACTTTCAAGGCGGGGAAAAAAAGAAGAACGAACTGGGGAGGAGGGTAGAGAAAATAGTGCAACAATGAAGGAATGAAAACCTGAAATCTCTGTAAATGTTCATTAAAATGAATAAAATTTAATAAAAAAATATTTAAAAAAACAACATTGAAAAAAAATGGGAATAGAGGGCCATTTCCTCAACATAGTCAAAAGTATATACATAAAACCAAGAGCCAACATAATTCTCAATGGATAGAGATTAAAGGCATTACTTTTGAGAATAGGAACTAGGCAAGAATGCCTATTATCGCCTATCCTATTCAATATGGTATCAGAAGTCTTAGTGGCAGCAATGATAAAGAGAAGGAAATAAGAGGTGTCCAAATTGTCAAAGAGGAGTTAAAATTATCGCTATGTACAGATGCTATGATAGTATTCTTTCTCCAAGTTCATGGGGCTTCCAGATGCAAGCTATTTTGGAAGTGGATGCCATTCCTGCTTCCAAGCTTGTTTTCACTGGGGAGCCCCATCAAACACTGTCCACCATGGGTAACCATTATTACATTTGATACATCAAATACACAGTGTTCATCCTCACAGCAACCACGAGTTATTTCTGTACAGCAAATGGACAGATCAGTGCTATGCAAATTAGAAGAATATTTGACCAAAAACAATGAAAGCAGTCCTGAGGGCCACAGATTAAAATCACCCACCTTTGGCTTGGTAGCATCACTTTCTGTCCACTAGGCCAACAGGGCTCTCTCTATGTTGTTGTTGTTGTTGTTGTTGTTAAGTGCCTTCAAGTCATAAACGATTCACAAAACCTTGAACACTACTGTATATAGTCGATCAATTCAACAAAGTGGCAGGATACAAGATCAATAACAACTTACAAAAGTCAATTGGATTTTTCTACAGTGACAAAAAAGAATACAGATATGGAGCTGAGGGGGGGAAAACACAAAACACCCATCACAATAGCTAACCACAAGACTAAATACGTAGGAGCAAATCTTAGCAACACAGGAGACCCATTCAAAGGAAATTACAAAACATTACTACATGAAATAAAAAGATAAATGGAGAAATGAAAGAATATACCATGCTCATGGGTGCTGTTGCCTTTAAGTGCCATCGAGTCCAGTAGTACTCATAGTGACCCTATGAACAAAAGATCTGAACTCTGTTCTGTAAATATCTTTGTTTCTCTAATGTTCATAGAGTTTCGAAAGGACCGTTGTTTAAGAAGTGGATGCCAATCCTGCTTCCAAGCTTGTCTTAATATGGGAGCTCTACCAAAAGCTGTCCATCATTGGTAACCATTATGGCATTTGACACACAGTGTTCAGTATCAGAGCAACCCAAGTTATCTCAGTACAACAAACTGACAAACCAGTGTTATACCACTTAGAACAATGTTCTTTCCAAACACAAACGCTCATGGATTGGAAGACTCAATATTGTGAAAATGACAATACTACCAAAGGCAATATTGAAATTCAATGCAATCCCAATACAGATACCAATTCCTTTCTCCAACAAAATGGAAAAGGCAAATTCCAATTTCATCTTGAATGGAAAGAAACCCTAAATAAGCAAAGCACTCCTGAAAAAGAGAAACAAAGTTGGAAGTGTCTCACTCCCTGATCTCTAATCTTACTACACAGCCTTGATGGTCATGACAGCTTGGTACTGGTACAATGACAGACACATAGATCAATGGAATAGAATTGAGACACCAGAAATTAACTTGTTTATGGATGGTCAACTGATTTTTGAAAAGGAGAATACGTTAGAGGAAATGAATGTCTCTTTAACAAATGGTGTTGGCAAAATTAGAAAACTATGTGGAAAACTCAAGCAAGACTCACATTTTACACCATACACAAAAAGCAGTTCAAAGTGGATCAAAGTCTTGGGAGTAAAACCAAGGTCTATAAACTTCATCACAGAAAACCTTGGAAGAACTATAGAAACCCTAATCCACAATGTGAACAATCTTCCAAACATCTTGAAGAATCTACAACCAGGAGAGAATAAAATAGATGAATAGGACCTTTGAAGAGTCAAATACCTATGCACATTAAAAAAAATAAAAGTCTGCAACAGGGTAAAAAAAAAAAAGAAAAACCACAGCCTGGGAAAAATATACTTGGAATGATAGAATTCTGAACATTCAATGTTTTATTCATTGCAAATACCTTTTATAAGAAACTTAAATGTGGTCACGTGGCAGCACGGGTGGGCAGTGGACCGGGTGGGTGCGCTCGGTGTCTGTCCGGGGTCCCCGGTGACGTCTGTCTAGCCTCATCACTGGCAGAATGTCCCTGGCTGCTTACTGTGTCATCTGCTGCAGAAGAATGGGGACCTCTCCTCCCTCGCGCACAAGTGACACATACTGGCAACACATCAGAAATCTCATCAAGTTGACGGGCTCCCTCATCCTGGGAGGTTTGTTTTTTACATACGGAGTTCTGGCCCTGAAGAAGTCCTTGACCCTGGATTCTCAGGTAGTAGAACAAGAAAAGATGAAATCGTACATATACGTGAATGCGGGTTCCTCGGACAACACGGACAAGCAGGAAGTCACATACCAGAGCAGTCAGCAAGAGCAGTCAGAGTCTGGCTGCCCAGAAGGGTGGATTGTGGTGTTTGGGAGGAAATGGACTCCCTTACGCTGAAAGTTTTGGGAAGGTTCCTTCAGCCACGGTGGAGACGTTCTGCTTAGAAGCGATTGTAAAACATTCCGAGATACCCACGCACTGTGACAGAATTGAAGCGGGCGGCGGCCTGCAGCTGCTGCAGAGGCTGTACTGGCTGTACTGGGACTGCCCGAAAGTGCAGAGGAACATCATGCGTGTCGTCGGGAACATGGCTCTCAACGAACACCTGCACCCCGCCATCGTGCGCTCAGGTTGGGTGTCCCTAATGGCAGAAGCCATGAAATCTCAGCAAATCACAGAGGCCTCACATGATGCCAGAACACTGGCCAACCTGGACCGGGAAACCATGCAGGGGAAGTACGAGGGCGGGGTGTACATGCTGAACCCCCAGTGCCGCACCAGTCAGCTCATTAATGCCTATGTCCTTTTTATTAATGGCCTTCAGAATGTGACTCCAGCAGGACTGCTAACAGGTCCTCGTTGACAAGGACCCAGAGGATGAGAACAGGTACACCACCTGCTGGCCCAAGACGTGGTTGACACGGGACTGCCCTGCCCTGCGTATCATCTCCTTGGAGTATGTCGCCAGCCTCAGCGATTGGCGAGCACGGTGTCCCATGGAGAGGAAGTCCCTTGGAAGCTCCGATGGGGATCAGGGACTGGCCACTTATCTGGGTGTCACACGGCATGGGGGAACTTCTTGTCAAAAAGATGCTGGTGGAAGCCGCCAAGGAGCTGGCCATGAGCGCTCTGGTCAACAACACCAGGAAGATGATTTTCTACAGCGTCCCTCACCACGGGTCGCACCTGGCCGAGTCCTCCGTCACCTACCGCTATCTCCTCTTCCCCTCACTGGAGGTCAAGGAGCTCAGCAAGGACTCCCTGGCCCTGAAAGTGCTGCAGGACGACTTCCTGGAGTTCGCCAAAGGCAAGGACTTCTAGGTACTCAGCTTCGTGGAGACGCTGCCCACCTACATCGGGAGCATGATCAAACTGCACGTGGTGCCCGTGGAGTCGGCAGATTTAGGCACTGGCAACCTCATTCCTGTGGATGCCAACCATTTGAACTTTTATAAGCCAAAGACAGAGGACGCTTTCTGTATCAGCGTACTCTCCAGTTCATCCACGAAACTCTAGCCAAAGACCTTGAAAACTAACCACTGTCCAGTCCCCTCATCACACGATGTCCTCCTCTTTCCAAGCCGAGAAGTCTAATGAACACGGTGACTATGACACCACAAGTCTGGAATATTCTACAGCCTAGAGTTTGCTGTACCCAGTGCGGGAAGCAGAAAACACCACTGTAGACTACAGATGGGGTAGTATCTGGTAGCGGAGGGCCTGGGCTCCTCCCACTGCAGACTCCAGAGCACTCAGGGCACCCCTCAGCTGTGCCATGCGGGTGGAGGACCTCTCCCGGCCAGCGGGACCCCAGGAGGAACACAGGCGGCTCGGCTCCGAGGTCCCCTGAATATACCCCGGAGTGCCCTTGCGTGGAGGAAGAACTGGTGAGGACAGAAGTGCCAACCACTCCGAGTGCTGTCAGCCCACGAAAACACGGCCCAGAAAACTGCCCAGCATTTCCTCAGTGGATGCATTATCCCGAGGGCGTCAGCTCCTCACGTTACTCTCTCGGCATCACTGAGGGCAAACCTTTCCCTTTTTTTAACAAAAGCCTAGTTCGTGCTCATTTTTTTTCCAGCTCTCGCTGCATGCGCTGATTACTCGCCCCGGGTAAAGATAAAGTGTCTAATGCCTGCTTGACGGGAGTGTGAATAAAACTAAGCATCTGTCTATTAGAGATACTGGAATTGAGAGTCTCAGATTGCCTCTAACAAATAAGGTGTCCTTTCCGGCTCATTTGGGGATTGTGTGAATTGACCTCCAACATGTGAGAAGCAGGAAATGGTGAGGAGCTCTTTTGTTTCCTCCTGTAACAGTTGTACTGAACTCCATATAGTCGACGCCTTTACAGTAAGACTTGGTTTTTGGTATATCCACACTTGTACAAACATCACCACCATCTGATCTCAGTCTAGTTCATCTTCTCTAAAGGGCCTTTGCACCCTGCCCCCTTCCCCCATCCCCTTGAGGACGTTAATTAGCTGTTGGCTCCATGGCCTTATCCCGGACATTTCCGGTACGTGGAATCAAACATCATCTGCCCAGTTGTGATGCCTTCTGAGCAGGTTTTCAAGGATCAGCCGCCACGTGTCGGAACCTCTGTCTTTTTACTGTCCACCCGGAGGCTGTGCCACGTGGCATTTACCCACTCTTCTGCTAACGGACATGCATGTTCTTGAATGCTTTGCTCCTAGGAATTATGCTGCTGTGAAGACTCAGAGGCAAGTGTGTGTGGACACACGCTTTTTATTCTCTTGAGTGTGGATGTGGGAGTGGGACTGCTGGCTCCCACGATGACTCTGTGTGGGGTGCGTTGAATGGTGGTGTGGAATGGGATGGCCAGAGCTGTAGGAGGAGTGGGGGATCTGAGGCCACACTCTCACAATTGCACTGCTGGCGCTAAAACTAAGGACCCCAAGACTCCTATACCCTAAGATTGCCCCCTAAGGATGATTCAGATGCATGAAAATGGGGTCCCTACACTCTTCTCAATACCTGACAACCAAGCCATCCTGTGGTAGACATACCCTGTATTGTATGAGAAGGCTGGGGTAAGTAAGGATTTAACCGTGAGAAATGACCAGTATCACAAGGACTTCTGAATTTTGTTCATACAGCCCCCTCAAGTTGTAATTCCTGGACCAAATGTGAAGCATGCCTTGCTGAATTTTCATCTCTTTGTTAAAAGTAACTACATTAATGTATGCTTTGGGTTTTATTGATATTTGGTATTTTATGTTAATAAATGTAATTTTAAAGGTTAAAAAAAAGAAATGTAAACGCAGCCTATACATGTGGATTTCTATTTGATTCATAGGAATCAAATAGATTAAATTTGCAGAAGTTCAATACCAGCTGTGAAAACGAGGCCAGGTGATGATTGTGGAACAGACCACCAACTACTCATATGCAAGTTCAAGCTGAAGGTGAGGAAAACTAAATCAAATCCATGGGAACAAAAATTTTACCTTAAGTATAACCCACTCAAATTTCAAAACCATCTCAGGAACACGTCTGAGGCCTTGAGCAACAATGAGTGTAGATCAAATGAGCTTTGGGAGGATATCAAGGACATCATACATGAAAAATGCAAAAGATCATTACAAAGCTGAAGAGGAAGAAAAGACAAAGAGGGATGTAGATGAGACTCTGAATATTGCATTAGAGTGCTGAGAAGCCAAAACTAAAGGAAGAAATCAAGAAATTAAAGAGCTGAACAGTAAACTTAAAAGGACAGGTCGGGGTGACAAAGCAAGATACTATAATGAAATATGTAAAGAGCTGGAGGCAGAAAATCAAAAGGGCTGAACTCGCTCAGCATTTCTTAAGCTGAAGGAATTGAAAAACAAATTCAATCCATGAAAAGCAATACTTAAGGATGCTTTGGGCAGAGTGTTAAATGATCTAAGAAGTATTAAAAGAAGATGGAAGGAGTATACAGTCACTGTACCAGAAGTAACTGGCTGACACAAAATAATTTAATGAAATAACATACAGCAAAAGCCTGTGGTGATGAAGGAGGAAGTGCAAGTTGCTCTGAAAGAAATGGCAAAAACCAAGGCTCGCGGAGTTGACAGCATACCAATTGACATATTTCAACAAACAGACACTGCCCTGGATATGCTCACTAAGTTGTGCCAAGAAATCTGGAGGAGAGCCAGCTGGTCAACTGACTGGAAGAGATTGATATTTCCTCCCATTCCAAAGAAAGGTGACCTCACAGAGTGTGGAAATTGTTTATAATTATTATTAATATCACATGCAAGCAAGATTCTGCTGAAAACTATCCAAAAATGACTGTAGCAACACGTCAGTAGAGAACTGCTAGAGGAGCAGGCTGTGTTTAGAAGAGGTCGTGGTACTAGGGATATTGTTGTTGTTGTTGTT
>NW_006400173.1:497472-499109 GCF_000299155.1 Elephantulus edwardii
TTATGCGTTCCGTTTCTTCCTTAACAATATCTAATTTTCCTACATTCATGGTTCTCACATTCCATGTCCCAATCACCAGTGTCTGCTTACAACTAATATTAGATAGATCTTGGTAGAAAGTAGAGAGTACCAGAGGAATGTCTATCTGTGCTTCATTGACTGTGCAAAGGCTTTTAACTGTAGATCACAACAAACTGTGGCTGACTCTGAGAAGAATAGGAATCCCAGAACATTTGATAGTGCTTATGCAAAACCTATACTTGGACCAAGAGACAGTCATCAGAAGGAGATATTGCATGGTTCAAAATTGGGAAAGACATCTGCCAGGAATGTAGTTCATCTACATATCTTTTCAATCTGTATGCAGAAAAAATCATGTGGCATCAAGACTCGTGGAAGACTCATCAGCATCCTGAATTATGCAGATGACACAATCCTGCTTGCTGAAACTGAGGAGGACCTGAAGCACTTGCTGCATAAGGTCAAGGAATGCAGCCTTCAATATGGACTGAAGTTCAACATCAAGAAAACAAAGATTCTCAATACTGGGTCAATTGGCAGCATCAGTATGGATGGTGAAGAGACTGAGATAGTTAACAGTTTTAGTTTCCTTGGCTCCACAGTCAGCACTGTTGGCACCAGCAGCCAGGAAATTAAGAGATGAATTACATTGGGAAAGTCAGCTGCCAGGGACCTCTCTAGACTACTGAAGAACAACGATGTCAGGTTGGAGACTAAGGTGCATCTGATCAGGGCTATAGTCTTTGTAATTGCATGCTATGAATCAGAGAATTGGACAGTGACTAGGGATGATAGAGAGAGAATTGATGCCTTTCAGGTGTGGTGCTGAAGAAGAGTTTTGAATATATCATGGATTGCTAAGAGAACAAACAGGCTTGTCCTGAGAGGGTGAAGCAGGGTTGCTCCTTGGAAGCTAGGATTCTGAAGCTTCATCTGACATACTTTGGGCATGTTGCAAGGAGGGATCATTCTTTGGAGAGGGACATCATGTTTGAGAGAGTGGAGGGATGGCACAGGAGAGGAAGAACATCTATGAGATAGATTGATTCAGTCATTAGGGTAGTGGGAGTAGGCGTTTCGGAGAAAATGAGGTTGGCACAGGATAGAATAGGGTTTAGGACTCTTGTACATAGGGTCGCTATGAGTTGCAAGCGACTCGACAGCACATAACAACAACAACAACAACAACAATATATCTAATAAGGGACTTTTATCTAAAATTCATAGAATGTTCTAGCACCTCAACATAAAAAAGGTAAATAACCCATTTGTAACATGGGCACAGGATATTAAATGACACTTTTCAAAGCAATCATTCAAAGGGAAAACAAACACTTGAAGAAATGTTCAAAATCCCTAACTCTGAGAGATGCAAGTAAAAACAATTATGAGATATCATCTCCTCCCAGTAAAAATAGCAAAGTTCAGCAGAGCGCCAAACAACAAATGCTGGTGAGGTTGTGTAGAGATTGATACCTTTATTCACTGCTGGTGGGAGTGTAAAGCAACCACTACAGAAGGTGCTTTCTCAAAAATTTGGAAAGCGATATGGCGCTTTCTCAAAAAGTTGCAAATAGAGATACCATTTGACCCAGCAATTCCACTACTGGGAATAT
>NW_006400173.1:499833-506822 GCF_000299155.1 Elephantulus edwardii
AGAATTAATAAAATGAAACTATGATGAGTTTGAAAATTGATTATCAGGACATTAAACCTGAAACTAACAAAAAAATTTGGAAATAGAAATGACATTTGACCCAGCAATTCTGCTATTAGAAATATATCCTAAAAAATTCAGAGTTGCCACTCAAACAGATATATGCATACTCATGTTTATTGTTATTCACAATAGCAAAGAGATGGAAGCAACCCAAGTGTCCAAAAACAAATGGATGGATAGAAAAACAAAGGTATGTTCACAGAATGGAACACTGCACAGCACTATAAAAGAAAGGACTAATAAAATATTACACAACATGAGTGACCCTCAAGGGCATTATGCTGAGTGAAATGTCTCAGTTACCACTGTTATAACATAGGACAAGCATGCGGGTTGGAAGGAAACTAAGGAAAGAGAGGATAAAGAAAGAATATTGCCTTGGAACAGATCAAGGAGAAGCATTTAAAAGAAATGTATGATTATGCATTAGTTGTACGACAATAGTCCAGAATATGAGGTGCATAACAAAGTGGACTGGAGGAGTGGTGGGGTGAGGGGGCAGGAAATCATGCCACAATGAATGATTTTTTTTAAAGTGAATTGGGTGAGTAGCGAGGAAAATGTGCAACAATGAATGAATTAAAATCCAACGTTTCTGTAAACTTTCACTAAAATCACAATTAAAAAATTAAAAAAAGATATGCAAGTTGAGTTTAGAAGAGGCTGACCTAATGGCACATAAACACAAGAATAATACTCTGATAAATTTTAAAATCTAGAGGAAATGGACAAAGTCCCAGAAATACATGCCCTATGTAGATTGACAGTCAGACTTAGAACACTTGTACAGAGCTATCATAAAAGAAGAAATTGGGCAGATCATAAAAATACTCCCGCACAAAACCTCCTCTTGGCCCAGCTGGATTTCTAGTTGAATTCTACCAATCATTCAGAGAAAAACTATCATCAATATTACTCAAATTATTAAAAAAAGAACAAATAGAAAGAACACTTCTAGGGACATTCTATGAATCAAGCATAAACTTAGTATCAAAAATAGACAAAGACATTTCCAAAAATAAAACTACAGACCAGTATTCCTTATGAACATAGATGCAAAAATTCTCAACAAAATCCTGGCCAATAGAATCCAATAATATATTAGAAAGATAATTCATTATGACAAAGTAGGATTCACAACAGGCATGCAAGGATGGTTAAGCATAAGAAAAACAATCAACACAAATTATCACATTAACAAACAAAGAACAAGAACCACATAATCCTATCAATTTACGTAGAAAAGACCTTTGACAAAAACAACATCTCTTTCTGATTAAAACACTCAACAAAATAAGAATTGAAGAGAATTTCCTCAACAAGGTGAAAAGTATATATGCAAAACTAGCTCAGTCTCATAAGGACAGATATTGCATAAGATCATTATTGTAAAAATAGAAAAATAACTAGTCAAGCAAATATGAGGACACAAGAGGGGAAGAGGTGGGAGCAGAGGGGTGAGCATGGGTAAGGGTTACTATAGCTTTGCACAAATTGGTGGGATGAGGAAGGGGGTGGAGGAGTGGGAAGGATCAGGCAGGGACCAGAAAAAAAGGGTAATTATGAGCAATGTCAAATGGTGATTAATTGTATAAAACTTTCTGCTGAAGATTATCCAAAAACGATTGGAAAAGCACATCAACAGAGAAGTTCCAGAAGTCCAGGCTGGGTTTAGAAGGGGTTGTGGTACTAGGGATATTGTAGCTAACATTAGATGGATCTTGCCTGAAAGCAGGGAGTGCCAGAGGAATGCCTATCTATGTTTCATTGATTATGCAAAGTTGTTTGACTGTGTGGATCATAACAAACTGTGGTTAACTCTGAGAAGAACCCTTGATCATGCTAATGCAAAACCTATACATGGACCAGGAGGCAGTCGTCAGAAAAGAGCAAGGAAACACTACATGGTTCAAAATTGGAAAGGATGTATGCCAGGGATATATCCTGTCTCCATAACTTTTCAATCTATATGTAGAACAGATTATCCATGATGCTGGCCTGTATGAGAATTGTGGCATCAGGATTGGAGGAAGACTCATCAACAATCTGTGTTATGCAGATTACACAACTCTGCTTGCTGAAACTGATGAGGACCGGAAGAGCTTGCTGCAGAAGGTCAAGGTATGCAGCCTTTAATATGAATTGAGGATTAATATCAAGAAAACAAAGATTCTCATCACTGGACCAATTGGCAGCATCATGATGGATGGTGAAGAGATTGAGACTGTTAACAACTTTAGTTTGCTTGGCTCCACAGCCAACATTCTCGGCACCAGCAGCCAGGAAATAAAAAGATGTATTGTGATGGGAAAGTTGGCTGTTAGAGACCTCTCCAAGATACTGAAAAGCAATGATGTCACTCTGGAGACTGAGGTGCGCTTGATACAGGCCATGTCTTTACAATCACTTGATATGCGTCAGAGAGTTGGACAATGACTAGGGATGATGAGGATTGCTGATGCCTTGAAGCTGTGGTGTTGGAGAAGAGTATTGAATATACCATGGACTGCTAAGAAAATGAACAGTTTCATCCTAGAGAGGGTTAAACCAGGCTGCTCCTTTGAGGCAAGTATTGTGACGCTTTGTCTGACATACTTTGGAGAAGGGACCAATCCTTGGAGAGGGACGTCATGCTTGGGAGGGTGGAGGGACAGTGCAGGATAGGAAGACCCTCTATGAGGTGGATTGATTCAGTGACTGTTAGAGACAGTGAGATTGGCATAGGATAGAGCACGGTTTAGGGCTGTTATACATAGGGTCACAATGAGTCACAGGGAACTCGATGGCACATAACAACAACTGCAACAATGACGACGACAATGTATGGGAAGGGTTGTATGAAACACAAAGTGAATGAAGAATAGTGTGAAACACAATGTACACAAACTTTGTAAGATTATTAATGTTGTTGTTGTTGTTGTTGTTATGTGCCATCGAATCGCTTGCGACTGATACTGACCCTATCTACAAGAGCCCTAAATGCCGTTCTATCCTGTCTCAACCTCGCTGTCTCAAACACATTCATTCCCACCACTCCACTCACAGAATAGATCCATCTCATCGAGGGTCTTCATCTCCTGTGCCGTCACTCCACTCACCCAAACATGATGTCCCTCTCCAAGGGCCAGTCCCCCCTTGCAATATGTCCAAAGTATGTCAGATGAAGCTTCAGAATACTTGACTCCAGGGAACATTCTGGCTTCACCCTCTCCAGGACAAACCTGTTTGTTCTCCTAGCAGTCCATGGTATATTCAACACTCTTCTGCAGTACCACAGCTCAAAGGCATCAATTCTTTTTCTATCATCCCTATTCACTGTCCAACTCTCCATCCAATGCATAGCACATAATTGCAAAGACTATAGCCTGGATAAGGCGCACCTTAGTCTCCAGCTTGACGTCGTTGCACTTCAGTACTCTTTCTTGAGAGGTCCCTCACAGCTGACTTTCCCAATGCAATTCATCTCCTGATTTCCTGGCTGCTGTTACCAAGAGTGTTGACTGTGGACACAAGTAAAGGAAAACTGTAAACTATTTCAATCTCTTCACCATCCATGCTGATGCTGTCTATTGGCACAGTGGTGAGAATCTTTGTTTTCTTGATATTGAGCTTCAATCCATATTGAAGACTGCAGTCCTTGACCTTCTGCAGCAAGCGCTTCTGGTCCTCCTCAGTTTCAGCAAACAGGATTGTGTCATTCACATAACGCAGGTTGTTGATGATTCTTCCACCAATCCTGATACCACATTCCTCCTCGTACAGCCAAGTGTCTCGGATGATCTGTTCTGTATACAGATTGAAAAGGTATGGAGACAAAAATACATCCTTGATGGACCCTTTTCTTGATTTTGAACCATCCAGTGTCTCCTTGTTCTGTTCTTACGACTGCCTCTTGGTCAAAGTATAGGTTTCACATTAGCACAGTCAAATGTTCTGGGATTTCTATTCTTCTCAGAGTCAACCATAGCTTTTTGTGATCCACACAGTCAAAAGCCTTTGCATAGTCAATGAAGCACAGATAGACATTCTTCTGGTATTCTTTCAGTTCTGCCAAGATCCATTTTACATTAGCTATAATATCACTAGTAACACGACCTCTTCCAAATCCAGCCTGCACATCTGGCAGTTCTCTGTTGACATATTGTTCCGATCTTTTTTTTTTATAATTTTCAGCAGAATCTTGCTTGCATGTCATATCAATGATATTGTTTGATAATTTCCACACTTTGTTGGGTCACCTTTCTTTGGAATGGGAACAAATCTTTTCCAGTCAGTTGGCCAGCGGGCTGTCCTCCAGATTTCCTGGCACAATTTAGTGAGCACATCCAGGGCAGCGTCTGTTTGTTGAAATAAATCAATTGGTATGCTGTCAACTCCTGGAGCCTTGTTTTTTGCCAATTCCTTCATAGCAACTTGAACTTCCTCCTTCATCATGATAGGCTCTTGCTTGTATGTTATTTCATGAAATTCTTCTGTGTAAGCCAATTCCTTCTGATACAGTGTCTCTGTGTACTCCCTCCATCTTCTTTTGATACTTCCTGGATCACTCAACATTCTACCCAAACTAAGTATTGCCACCCGTGGCTTGAATTTGTTTTTCAACTCCTTCAGCTTAAGAAACGCTGAGAGAGTCCGGCCCTTTTTAAAAACAAAAAACGTGTATGAGGATATAAGAAAAAAAAACAAAACAAAACAGAACCAATCAACCAATAGTCAACATCATGCTCAGTTGAGAAAGACTAAAGGTATTTCTCCTGAGAACAAGGAGCAGACAATGATACTCACTTTCCTCATTCTGGAAGTAGTTGCTAGGGAAATACTACAAGAGAAGGAAATAAGACGCATCCCTATCAGCAAAGAGGTGGTAAAACACTCGCTATATATGGACAATATAATAGTGCATACCAAAATCTCCAGGGACTCAATGAAAAACCTGTTAGACCTAGTAGAACAATTCAGTAGAGGGGCAAGTTATAAGATCAGTACACAAAAGTCAATGGAATTCCTCTACAGTAACAAAGAAATCACAAAAAAAAGAAAGACAGAAATAAAGAAGAGAAGAGAGAGGAGAGAGGAGAGAGGGAGAGAGAGAGAGAAAGAAAAGAAAGAAAACCCCCAAAATACTATGTAGTATGCAGGAGCAATGATTTTGTAAATAACTATCTAACATGGGAGAGACTGGAGAGCATTATGCTAAGTAAACTAAATTAAAAAAAAATAAATACTGTATATGACCATTATTATAGCATGAGTATGAGAATCCAAGGAGCAGAGAGGGGAGGCTTAATCACAGGGACACTCAATTTGATTGGTGGAGGGAGTGGTGACTAAAGGAAAGGGGAAGATCTGGTATGACAAAAACAATGCATATGAACTTTGTAAGTTTTTTTTTTTTTTAAGAAAAGCAAAACCATTTACAACAGCCAACCACAAAGTGAGGTGATTGGGAATAAAACTAACTATAGATTTAACAATCTAACGTAAATCTAACAAAAGACCAGTATTATAAAACTACGAAACACTACTGTGAGAAATAATAAGAGACCTAAACAAATGTAAAAATGTTTTCTGTTTGCAGCCGGAACGCCGCTGCCAGCCTGAACGCCGCAGCCAGCAGGGCCGGGAAGAGACCTGGGAAGAGCAACAGTCTGCCAGCCACCCCGGAACTCCAGAGGAGCGAACACTGTATGACCCCAGAGGAGCTACAACTACCCGCCACTGTGTGACCCATATGCAGCCCGTGCCTGCATGACCCCCAACACAGAGGGTGCAGCTGCATAAACCCCCAGCAGCGCCCAAGCACAGCCCCGTACCTCTTGGTGGTACTGTCCAAGCCCTGTGCTCCTTTGCCCCCCTAGTCCCTTGGTTTCCCCCTTCCCCCGTCCCACTCTTGCACCTCCACAACCACGCATCTCAGCCCCCGCCACAGCCCTGTGACCTCAGGGCACCACCACGGATCCAGCCATCACCTGGAGCTATCAGCCAAACTGCTGTGGAACTAATCTGGCAGGAGAAAGGCCAGTAGGATCCTGGCTGGGTTTACTGGGGCATTGCTGATTATCTGGGAGAGCACCTAAGGGCATGCCCACTGGTGGGGAATTTGGCCAAGCTCTCTTGAGCAACACCAACTGCCAAAAACGAGCCAGCCAGCTGGCTTCTGTGGACTCTGCAGACCAGCCAGAGGTTAGTGGGTCAGTGGGAATTTGACCTTGACTTTTTGGATCCTATCGGATCCAGGACTCTGCTGGAGCAGGGGCTGTTGTGTGAGGGCACCTGTGTAAGTGCCATCAGGCAGAGAATACTGAGAAAACAACTGGGTAGGAAATGGAAAGGAGGAATTTGAGTAGGGACCCCAATCGTGAGCACACTGAGACAGCAGCAGTTTGAGCAAGGTCCCCCAAGTGTTTGACCTGCCTTTGCGATCACCCAACCCTTTGCCTGCCTCATCCCATTTGACTCCACACCAGTGCCTACACGTCTGGGCAATCAACTTGCCTTTAATCGGGAGCAACTTGACCTGTCTTACTAAGTAGAGATTGCCCTCAAAGGCTCGGAACTGACATTTCTCTGAAGTCAGAAATTCAGAGAAACACACAAGTTCGGTAGCTGCCCAACTGATCTCAAGAGCATTGTCTTCAGATCAAGATCATATCAATGTCTCAAAGAAAGCAAACTAACCCACACAATATATAAGAGCAAAGCAAGATGTCACTCACAAAGGGCAACACAATATCAGTGGATTCCCTGAAGCCAGAAAGTCTCATGGAACTTTCTGACACAGAATTTAAAAGAGAAGTGACTGAATATATCCAATGGATGAAAGACAAACTTGATGAATTACAGGATACTACAAGCAAAGACCAGGAGGAGCTCAAAAAATGCAGAGCATTGCAGAGAAAACAAATCAGGCAGTAGCGGCACTGGAA
>NW_006400173.1:510187-521038 GCF_000299155.1 Elephantulus edwardii
CAAATCTGTTCCTGAGATGGTTCTGAAATTCAGGTGGGATAGACTCAAAGTCATATTTTGGTTGCCTTGGATTTGGTTTAATTTTCCTCATCTTTGAATGAAATATAATATAAAAAAATTATTGTATGAAAAACAAAGATTTTTAAAAAGTAATATTAGTTGGAAAATATGTTGTCTTGAATAATATTCTTTAATATCAATAAAATATGGGAAAAAACAAAATTTGTATCTCTCACTTCCTAACACACACAGACAAAAATGAGCATATTATGATTCCATTTGTATAAACTGCCCAGAAAAGACAGATGACTACAGAGAGATTATTGGATGCCTGATGCCAAAGTGGGAATGTGATCTAAATGCAAACAGACTAAATAGAGATTTTTTTAAATTTAAAGTTTCTGAAACTGGACTTTGTGGCAAGAAGTTTTGCTGCCATCCTGAAGGCACATAGTTCGAGATCACCAGTCGCTCCACTGGAGAATGAGGGACAATCTCTTGCTATTTGATAAACTGCCTCTGAAAACGCACTGGAGGGTCAGCTTGATTCTGATTCTACGGTACACAACAACAATAACAATAGTTGTATAGCTACAACATTTATGAAAATCATGGAATTAAATACTTACAATGGATACAAGTTAGGATATGCAAATTAAAACAAAGTTAAAATTTTCAAAAGCAGCAGAAGACTGTTTCTACATTTGGAATACTATAAAATAAATTTCTCATAGACAAATGGCATTAACTACATGCTACTGATTGATACAGTAACTGGTTCAATGGGCGTTGGTGTGTCAGAACCAGTGAAACTCATTCATTATAGGGCAGGCCTCAGAGTTGCTGCATATAGGGTGACTATGGTTTGCAGATGACTCCACAACACATAATAGTAACAACAACATGTTATTGCTTGAATTTCCGTTTAGGGAGATTTTGTGAGATTTTATAAAGTTAACTCAATGTAATTCCCTTATTTTGCAAACTAAAAACTAAACTCACAGCCATCAAGGTGATTTCAAATATTTTATTTCTGTGACTGTAAATCTTCCATAGAGGTGACTTCCATAATGCAGCCCACAATGCTGGTAGTGATTCTGAATCACTGAACTTTCTGTTGGCAGCACAACATATAATGTATTATATCACAATAATTTCCTACTTTGAGAATAGGAAACTAAAATCCAGAAATTAAATGCTTCCCCTCAAATCACATAATCAACTAGTGAAAGATCTAGGAGATACACACACACACACACACACACACACACACACACATTACTTGACTACTAATAGCCTGGTATTCTACAAACTTTATCATATTCTTTAATAATAGTACATCAGTAAGACTATATCTAAATCTATTATAATTCCAATAAAATAAGACTATTATCCCTGGAATACCAAGAAAACAAACAGAATCATCCTAGAGAGGGTTCTGGGGCTTCGTCTGACATACTTTGGACATGTGGTAATGAGAGACAGATCCTTGGAGAGGGACATCATGCTTGGTAGGGTGGAGGGACAGTGCAAGAGGGGAAGGCCCTCTATGAGGTGGGTTGATTCAGTGACTGGGGTAATTGGGATGGGTGTATTGGAGACAGTGCGATTGGAACAGGACAAAGCAGAGTTTAGGACTGTTATACATAGGGTCGCTATGAGTCTCAAGCGACTCGATGTCACATAACAATAGTCTACAAAAAGAAGTAGCTCTACTGGCATAGGTCAACTGTGTTGCACTACTAACCAAAAGGCTATACATCTTTGGTGGTTGGAGTTCATCAGGTGGGAGAAAGAAGAGGAGTCTCTTATAATTAAGATGTACAGCCTTGGAAACTCAAATAAATTGTAACTGATGGCAGTGTTTATATTTTTTTGCTCTTTTTGGAGAGGTCTATCTCCTGGAATCTTAGAACCTTGTCACTTGCTACCTAGAGTGTAACTTTTGGTCTGTCCCTGTTCAGAGCAAAGAAGAGTGAAGCAAATCAAAGACCATTAGTCCAAAGGACTAATGAACCACGTGAACTCCAGAGTCTTTGTGATTCTGAAATCAGAACTACTTGGTACTTTTCTACCACTGCTGATTACTCTGAAGGGGATCACTACATAAGGTCCCTGATAAAATTAAGGAAAAATAGAGAATAAAATGGAAAATTATTAAAATTACTAGGCTTAATGGTTTTATAGAGACACATGGAACCTCTAAGATTGTGGTTCTTGCTCACTCTTCAAGTTAGGAATTGAAATAATCTCTTTGACATCAACTTCTAGCCAAATAATACACAGTCCTATAAGGTAATTGATAACGAAGAACAAACTTCTTAGAACAATCATCCATGCAAGGTGATAAAAGGAACACGGCCGGGGTTTAAAAGTTCTGAATGCAGTAATCTATAAGAAAGAGGGATTAATGAAATCAGGAAGCAAAGGAAGAGTAAAAAGAGTGCTGTTACAATGTGGGGTTTGTAATCAATATTACTAAACATAACAAGAGATCTAGTAGCCTGTCGTTGTTGTTGGTAGGTACTGTCAAGTCACATACAACTCATAATGACCCTATGAACAACAGATGTGAACCCTGTCCTATCCTGTGCCATCTCTTACACACTTGAGCCCATTGCTGCAGTCATTGTGTCAGTTCATCTCATTAAGGATCTTCCTCTCTTTCGCTGACCTTTTAAAGCATGATGACCCTTTCCAATGAATAGCCTCTCTTAGCAACATGTTCAAAATATGTAGCAACAACAACAGTGCATGGGTAGGAGTAGTTAGTTACTTCCCTTTACCCTTAGGGAAATCTTTCTCCAGTCAATTACCAGATCCTTACAGTACTACTCCCCCGGTCTGGTGGTTTAGTGGTAAGGAATTGTACTGTAGCGTAAAAGTACACGGTGTGGTTAGAATCTCTGTGGGGAGAAGATGAGCAATCTTCTTCTGTGCAATTTACTCCCAATGAAAACCCTCTGGAATTTCACCTCTGAGTCGGTTCCAACTCAATGGTAAATGACAACAACAACAATAACAAAGAAAGTGTATGAATTATCAAAGTGAAAACTAATTTTTTTCTGTAAATTTTCACTCAAACAAATCATTTAAAAAGAATTTTTCATCTCCTTTTCAAATGTAGGCCAAATCACTTTAATGAATTAGATTTAATATTTTGTAAGCTGAAATGCAGTAAAAATGTATCACATTTACAAAAGCCGTTATTAGGAAGTGCAATATACTAAGTACCTTGATAACTTCCTTCAGACAAACAGATGGATACTTCATCATTTCTGTCATTATCTTCTCCAATGTCGGGCCCAGCTTCCTCTCCTGATGTGAATGCAGACAAAGAGCCAGATTCAGACTGCTCAGAGAAATCAGCAGGACCTCCTCTTGGAGGTGGAACTTCAATGCCCATTAAGCGATATTTCCTTCTTCTATTCCCAATCCAAGTCTTCATAAAAGAAATATAAGAAAAAGTTTTGAAATCACAGAACGCTGTATAAAATATGATTTATAAAAGGTAAACAGGTAACAGAATAATAGCGTTTTATCACCATCTAATAACCTACAATAAGAATAATTATTTCCATTAAAATATATTATTAGAAGAAATATACTTAAATAAATATTCAGACTTTCGTGTCACATGAATTCTATTAACAGTTAACTCTTTTGGTTCCCTGTATCCTTGATTTTACAAAATTCTTCAAATATTTTATAAGACCATTATTATAAAAACAGGATTACTAATAAGATGTATACAAAAGTTCAGAAGAGGAAGAGGAGAAAGAAGAGGGAATGAGGGAGGTGTGGAAACACAAGGTTGCAGAGTTTGGTGGGCAGAGAGAAAGAGTGAAGGAATTAGGCAAGACACAGTGGTGACCTAAAAAAGTGAGGTAATGGTGGGAATGAATCAATGGTGATTACTTTTATAAAACACAATGTATGAAAATAATTGTATGAAACACAGTGTGAATAGAAAAATGTGTAAAACACAACTTCCAGAAACAAAACACAATTTGTATACAAGCCAATATAAATAAAACGAATTTTTAAAAAATTAAAACAAATTTGTTGTTTCCTTAGAGAACTTCAGAACTATAAATTTCATGTTCAATTTCCAATCTTACTAGGGCATTGACTTAAAATGTGTAGGATCATTGTGTTTAATTATTTTTTTAAAGGAAATGTTAGTGGTATGAAGGCATGTGGTTTTAATCCACCAGCTGCTTAGAGGGAGAAAGATAGGCAATCTCCTATGAAATTTACTGCTGAGGGAAAACCCACTGGAGGGTCAACTCTGGCTTGCATCCAACTTGAAGGTACATAACAACAACAGTAGGTAGAGAATTGTGCTGTCAACCCAAAGGTTGGCTGTTTCATCAGCTGCTCCACATAAACAATATGGGAAAATTTCTACCCATGTATTTTAAAATTCCTGAAAATCTACTGGAGGGTTGGCTATGAAGCAGTTTTGAGTTAATAGCAATGAGTTTGAAGGGTTTTCTTAAAAATCTTTTTTGGTTTAACAATAGTTATTAGTATGTATAATTTCCTGAAATAGTATTTTGTTGGCTTTTAGAGACTGTAAATTTTGGGTAAGAGGAAGTTGCAACTAAATGTGAAGACATCCTTCACTTAGACTTCTCCAATTTGCTACTTAAATAATTACAGCACAATACAATAGATCTATACAGCTAAAATGTCTCTTTATCACACCATTTCATCTACTTACCTTTCTAGCATACTTAACTTCATCTTTTTGTCATGACCGTAAACTTACCATTTTAAAAATGTTAAGTGAGATCATATAGCATGTAACGTTTTTGTTTACAGTAAGCATATTTTCCAGAAATTTATCCGAGTTTTTTGGCGGGTTGAAAATAGTTCTTTCCAAAAATCAGTGACATTCCTCTATAGTAACAAAGAGAGCTCAGGAGAAAACCAAGAAAGTAATACCATGCATACAATAGGAAACCACAAATTTAAATACTTGGGAGTGAACCTAACTAAAGATACAAAAGACCTATACAAAGAAAACTACAGAGCATTTCTGCAAGATACAATAAAAGACCTAAAGAAATGGAAAAATGTGCACTATCCAGAGATAGGAAGATTCAATATTGTGAAAATGACAATCGTACCAAAAGCAATCTACATGTTCCATCCCATCCTAATACAGATATCAAATTCCTTTTTCAAGTAGATAGAAACAAAAATTGTTAGGTTTATTTGGAGAGGAAAGAGACTCCAAAGAAACGAAGCAATTCTGAAAAACAAAAATGAAGTGGGAGGCTCAGCACTCCCTGACCTCAAAATCTACTACACAGTGGTGGTAACCAACAAAACATGGAACTGGTACAATGAAAGGGACTTAGACCAATGAAACAGAATTGAGAACCCATAAATTGACCCATCTATGTATGGTCAACTGATATTTGACAAGGAAATAAAACCTATCAATACACAATACACAAAAATCAACTCAAGGTGGATTAGAGTTCATGAGCAACAAACTGGGATCAAGCTTAGGAGACCTAGTCAATGGTATAAAGAGAATGCCAAATACAGACAAAAATGCACAATCTGAAGAGCATAAAATTAAAGGATGACACTTTCTAAAGATTAAATCTCTGTGCTCATGAAAAACTTTTCCTCACAGGGTGAAAAGAGAATCTACTGACTGGGAGCAAATATTTGGAAATACCATCTCAGAAAATGGTCTCATAACAAAAGTTTACAAAGTACTCCTGGGCCTCCAGAAGAAAGAGTGACAATCTATAAAATGGGCAAGAGACATGGAAAGACTTTTTACAGAGGAGGACATTCAGATGGCCAATAAACACATGAAAAAATGCTCCAAATCACTGTTAATAAGAGAGATGCAAATCAAACCCACAATGGGATATCATCTTACCCCAACAGCAGTGGCAAAGTTTAGCAGGGCATCAAGTAATAAATGTTGGAAAGGATGTGGCAAGATAGGAACTCGTAGACATTGTTGGTGGGATTGTAAAATGATATAACCACTCTGGAAGGCCGACTGGTGTTTCCTCAAAAAGCTGGACATAAAAATTCCATATGACCCAGCTATTCCACTGCTTGGAATATACTCTGAGAAAATGAGAACTGAGGCACAAACTGAAACTTGTACACCAATGCTCATAGCAACATAATTTACCACAGCAAGAACATGGAAACAGCACAAAGGCTCAACCACAATATAATGGATTGAGAAATTGTGGTCCATTCACATGATGGAATACTATGCAGCACTGAGAAGCAATAATTTTGTAAATTGCTACCTAACATGGGAGGGACTGGAGAGCATTATGTTAGCTAAGTGAACTAACTCAGTCTCATAAAGATAAATACTGTATAGGATCATTATTGTAGAACATGTATGAAGATCTAAGGAGGGAAAGATTGGTCTTAAACAGAGGGTCACACAACTTGATGGGTGGAGGGAGGGATTGATAAAGGAAAGGGGAAAGATCTGGTGTGGAAAACTATGTATATGAACTTTATTAATTTAGTATGTAAACCTTTATAAATTACAATTAAAAATATTTTCTGCTTCTAAAAAAGTCATAGGCATGTTCCATGTAAAATTCAGTGACATTAATAATATTCATCATGCTGCATTACCATCATTATAACTAATTTTCAAAAGTTTTACATCACTCCAAACAGAACCTTAGTATGCCTTCAGGAATAACTCCCATTTCCTTCTCCCCATGTTGTTGTTGTTGTTAGGTGCCACTGAGTCGAGACCATATGAACAACAGATTTAATCTTTGTGCCATCTTGATCTCCAATAATATTCAAACCCAATTTTACACTCAGTGTGTTGTTGTATCTTGTTGGAGGTCTTCTTTCTTTCTCTGAGGCGCTCCACTTTCCCAGTATGATGAGTTTCTTTTCCCAAGGACTGGTCCTCCTAACAACATACCTAAAATATGTGAGATGAAGTTTCATCATCCTTGCCTCTTAGTAGAACTCTGGCTACACTTCTTTCAAGACAAACTTGTTTGCTCTTTTGATAATTCATGGCATATTTAGTACTCTTTTCCAACAGCACACCTGAAAGGCATGAATTCTTCTTCTGTCATCCTTATTCTATGCGCAACTTTCAGATGAGTTGGAAGTAATTGAAAACTCCATGGCTTGAATTGATTAATAGATTTTAAATTGGCATTGGCAGAACTTTGGAGAGGTTCTTTATATATACATTTTCCTGATGCAATGCATCTTTTGATTTCTTGAATGCTGCTACCAAGGGTGGTGATTGTGGATGAAAGTAAATTGAAATTGTTGAAGACTTTCTCCAGTGGTGAAGATATTGGGTGTGTGTTTTTTTTTCTTCTTGATGTTGAGATGGAATCTATACTCAATGCTTCTTCTCATAGCAATCACTAACATACTTCAATATCTATGTGTTAGTCTGTTCTGGGTATTTCATATGAATGGGAACATATCATATTTATCCTTGTGTAACTGTTTATTTAATTCAGCATACTGTTCTCAATGTTCTTCCATGCCTAGTATGTACTAGAATTTAATTTCTCTTTATCATTAAATAATGAGCAAGGAGACACTGCATGGTTCAAAATCAGGAAGGGTGTATGCCAGGGATGTATTCTAGCTCGATACCTTTTCAATCTACATGCAGAACAGATCATCTGGGAGACTGGGATGTATAAGGAGGAAGGTGGCATCAGGATTGGAATATGATACATCAACAACCTGTGTTATAAAGATGACACAACCCTGCTTCCTGAAACTGAGGAGGACCTGAAGCACTTGCTTCAGAAAATCAAGAACTGCAACCTTCAATATCAATTGAAGCTCAACATCAAGAAAACAAAGATTCTCACCACTGGACCATTGTGCAGCATCATGATGGATGGTGAAGAGACTGAGATTGTTAACAGCTTTAGTTTGCTTGGCTCCGCAATCAACACTCTTGGTACCAGCAGCTAGGAAATCAAGAGGCAAATTGTATTGGGAAAATCAGCTATCGGGGACCTCTCCAGAGTACTAAAGAGCAACGACGTCAATCTGGAGACTGAGGTGAGCCTGATCCAGATGTGTCAGAGAGCTGGGAAATAATGATAATAGAAAGAGAATTTATGTCTTTGAGCTGTGGTGCTGGAGAAGAGTGTTAAATATACCATAGACTTCCAGGAGAACAACAGGTTCATCCTAGAGAGGGTAAATCCAGGCTGCTCCTTTGAGGCAGGGATTCTGATGCTTCATCTGACATACTTTGGGCATGTTGCAAGGAGCAACCAGTCCTTGGAGAGGGATATCATGCTTCGAAGGGTGGAGGGATGGAGAAAGAGAAGACCCTTGATGAGATGGATCGAAACAGTGACTAGGGTAATGAAGTGTCTTGGAGACAGTAAAGTTGGCACAGGTTAGAACAGGTTTCAGGCTGTAGTACATAGGGTCTCTATGAGTTGCAAGTGACTCAATGACACATAACAACAATAACAGAAGCATTATTGTATGTATGTGCAATACATGTATGTATGGAGTGCAAGGGTTTGAATTCATCAACTGCTCTTCAGGAAAAAGATGAGGCTGTTTCCTCCAAAAAGTTTTAGATATTTAGAAATCCAATGGAGGATCACTATGAGTCAGAATAAACTAGACAGCAGTAAGTTTTTATTTTGGCCTTTAAGCTTATTCCAATTCATATCAACCATATAGAAGAGAGTAGAAATGCCCCCTTAATTTTCCAAGGGAAAACTGTTCTTCATTCCCTCCATCCCTACTTCTTTTCTTTCTATATTCTTTCCTGGTATTGTACAATTTACTCTAGCCTTTTACAGCCTCAGAAAACCAATAGAGAGTTGACTATGTGTCATTCCAACTCTATAGCAATGACTTTGCAGGATTTGGGTTGAATTTTTGTAGGTATGTATGGTGACATCCCATAATTAATTTCTATTTCCCTTATGAATTTTCTGAAGATCATCCAAAAAAGACTGGGGAAGTACATTAACAAAGAACTGTCAGAAGTTCAACGTGGGTTTAGAAGAGGCCGTGGCACTAGGAACATCATTGTTGATGTCAGATAGATCCTGGTTGAAAGCAGAGAATACTGGAAGGATATCTAGATATGTTTTATTGACTATGCAAAGTCACTTACCTGTTGATCATAACAAATTTTGGCTAACATTGAGAACAACAGGAATCTCGGAGCTCTTAATTATGCTCACATGGTTGTGGTGTACCCTGGAACTATAATTGAATCACAACTGAGCCATCAATGAGTTTTTATAGGCAGTAAATCACACAGGAGATTGCCCGTGTTTCTTTCATGGAGCAGCTGGTGGATTCTAAATGGAGCAGGAGTGGCATCCACTTCCTAAACAGCATGCCTCTGGAAACTATGAACTTTGATAAATGATGATAGTCATAGAAAAGCTTCAGACCTTTTGTTCATAGGGTCACTTGACGCGACGGCAATAAAAAACAACCACCACCTTTGCATTGCTAGTGGAATCCCATATTACAAAGCCACCAGAGCTCCCTAATTATGCTCAATAGAAACCTAAACCTAGATGAAACAGCTGTTGCCCAAACAGAGCAAAGGAACATTGCATGACTGAAAAGTAAGAAAAGTGTGCATCAGTGCTGTATACTTTCTCCATGCCTATTCAATATGTATGTTGAACAAATCATTTGAGAAGTTTTTCTCTATGAAGAAGAATGTGATAACAGCATAGAAGGAATACTCATCAACAACCTGCATTATGCAGATGACACACCTTTTTTGATAATAGTGAAGAGGACTTGAAATACTTGCTGCAAAAGATCAAAGACTACAGCTTTGAAATATGGATTTCATCTCAACATCAAGGAAACAAAAATTATTATCACTGTACTGATAAACAACATCACTATAAATGGGGGAAAGTTTGAAATTTTGAACAATTTCATTTTATTTGAATCCATAATCAACACTCTTTGTGCAACAGTCAGGAGATCAGGAAATTGAGAAAGCATGCTGTCAGAGACCTCTCCAAATTACTGAGGTGTAATGATGTCAGTTTGAAGTTCAAGGTGTGTTTGATTCAGGTCACGGTCTTTCAATCATTTGCTATGTATCTGAGAGCTCAGTGCCTTTGAGTGTGAATTTGGAGAAAAGTACTGAATATTCCATGGATTACCAAAATAATGAACAAATATTTCTTAGAAAAAGTGCAATCTGAGGGCTCCTTGGAGGGAAGATTAGTGAAACTTCTTTTCACATACTTTGAACATTTAAGAAAGACTATTCATTTGAAAGAGACATCATGCTTGGAAAACTGGATTGACTCAGTATGTGTAATAGTGGACTCAAGTGTGTTAGAAATAATGAAGATAGCACACAATACAGGACATAATTCAGATCTTTTGTTCATAGGACCTTTACTCAACGGCACCAACAACAATATTGAATAGTGAAAAGAGCTCTGGTGATCTAGTCTGTAGGGAATTGCTCTACTAACCCAAGTCTGTGCCTCTCTAGTGGTTCCAATCCACCAGAAGCACTACTGGAGAAAGAGAAACAATCTCTTTCTGTGGAATTTACAGCCTCAAAGACCCAATGGAAGGTTAGGTATTAGTCAGTTTCAACTCAATGGCAATAAGATACCGAATAGTCAATGTGGTTAATCACCCTTTTACTTAACCAAAAGCAAAAGCGTGCTGTTTGTTGAGTCAAACATGTGTGAGTCGTCGATGAGTCTTCTTCCAGTTCTGATGTCTCATTCTTTTTATAGTCTAGCTTCTTGGACTAGTTGCTCAGCAACAGATTGAATAGGTACAGTGAAAGGATAAGATGTTGTTGTTGTTGTTGTTGTTGTT
>NW_006400173.1:523538-526120 GCF_000299155.1 Elephantulus edwardii
TCACTCACAATGTTGTACTTCAAGATGGACCTAGACATTTCTTTTTTGACTATGAAAGCAACTCCATTTTTCCTCACCTTTTCGTCTCCAGAATAATATATCATATGATCATCTGACTCGAAATGCCCCATGCCAGTCCATCTCAGCTCTCCAATGCCTAGTATGCCAATATTTATGCGTACCATTTCTTTCTTAACAATTTCTAATTTTCCTACATCCATGGTTCTCACATTCCATGTGCCAATCACTAGTGTCTGCTTACCACTGTTCCTCTTCCTTTGTATTTTCATGCTTGACAGTTCTAACTACGTTGCCCTTTCTGTTTGTCTACGTTTGCTGTGTTGTACATAGGGTTTTCAGAGGCCTCCATGCAGTATCCCCCCCCTTTTTTTATCTATTCAAGGAACCTCTTCTTGGTCTATGTAAAAGTTTGCATGAGCACAATTAAGTGTCCCAGAATTTCTATTTTGGCAATGTTACCTATAATTTGTCATGATCCACAATATCTGAGTACATTTGCATAATAGAGAAAACATCTTTCTGGTTTTCTTTTCTTTCAGCGAAGATCCATCTCATGACAACAATGATATTCTTCAAATTTACTTACTGGAATTAGAGAGAACATGAAGCATTCACCAAAGAAGATAAAAAATTATAGCCCTCAGTATATATTATACCTCAACATAAAGGAAATAAAAATCTTCAACTGGAACAACAGTAATATTTTGATAAATAGAAAAAAGGATGAAATTTTTAATAGTTTCATTTTATTTTGATCCACAATAAACACCTATGGAAACAGCAGTCAAAAAATCAAAAGACTTGCTGCATTGGGAAAATCTGCTGCCAAGGCCTGCTTTTGTAGTGTTAAAGAGTAAGATGCCACTTTAAAGACTTTTGTGTGGCTGACACAAACAATGATAGTTTTTTACTGGCACATGAAATTTGAAAAATGATTAAGAGAGATTAAGGGAGCATTGTTGAAGAATTTAACTACGTCATGAACAGCCAAAAAAACCCCAGCAAATTCGTTAGGGAGTAAGTAATGCCAGAGTGTCTCTTAGGGATAAAAATGATATGGCTTTGCAGCATATATTTTGGTTATGTTATCAGAAGAGGCCATTCTTTGGAAAAATAAATTATACTTGAAAAAGTAGAGGATCAGCAAAAGGAAGACCTCAGTGAGATAGGTTGACACAGTGACTCCAATAATGGGATTAAACACAGCAGAGACTGTGAGGTTGGTGCAGGACTGGAACAGATTTTGTTCTGTTGTACACAGGGTCATTATGAGTCTGAGATGACACCTAACAAACACAACATATTAAAGCAGATGATGGATTTGAACTTCTTACCTTGGGATTGCAGTGTAGTTTATTACCACTAGGTCATCAAAGATCCCTCAACCAAAAGGTCAGCTGTAATTCAAATTCATCAGCTCCTCAACAGGAGAAAAATGTTGCAGCCAGTATCTGTAAAGATTTATAGCCCTGGAAACACTACGGAAGAGAGAATTTTACTTCCTGTGAGGGAGTGATGGTAGTTTCGTAGCAAGAAGCTGGGCTGAAATTCTGAAAGCATATATTTTTGAATCCACCAGGTGTTCTGTGGAAGAAGAATGGGAAATCTCCTCTCATGTGATTTACTGCCTCTGAATACCCACTGAAGGGTCAGCTATGGGTTGGTTCCTACTTGACGACACAAAACAGCAACAGCATATGGTTAATATGAGTTGGAATTAAAAAAATATGAGTTGGAATCAGCATAACAGAAATGAGATTTATTTGGAGCTCATGAATAATGGCAGTAAAAAGCCCGAGTACAGCCTATCTGACTGCTAATCCAACGGATGGAGGCATAAACTCACCTCTCTTACCTAAAATATTTACAACCCCAAAATCCCAATGGAAAGAATTGCTATGTGTTGGAATAGACAGAAAACAATGGGTAGAATATTGAACATCTTTTCGTGAATTTACTTGGTATTCCTATATTTTCTTCAACAAAGTGAGGTGATGCAATGACTGTATTGATGGGTCAGAGATGACGAAGAGGGCCCGGGAGAGGGTAGAGTTCAGATTCATTGTTCATAGGGTCACTGTGAATCATAGTCAAATTGATGCTATAAAACAATAACATTTATTTTCTCCAGTTAAATAAATTTAATTTTTTGTTTTTAGTGTTACTCTTTTGAGATTTTTAAAAACATATGTTAGATATGAGATTGTTTGTTTTTATGGAGAGGACCAAAAACCTACATGGAAAATGATGTAGTTCGTAGTGAATTGTGTTGCTAACCCTGTGTGTGTCTAGAAGTTCAAATCCAGCAACAGCTCAAAGGGAAAAAATGGACACTCTCCTCCCATTGAAATTTACAACCTCAGAAACCTATGGGAGAATCGTATGAGTCAGATCCGATTTGATGGCAGTGAGTGTGATGAGTCTGTAGCTTGTATTTCCCTCCACTTAAGAGGACTTTTTAAAATTAATTTAGTTTGTTTATTTTTCATTTCAATGAACATCTACAGAGATTTTGGAATTCCATTCATTCATTGTTGCACCCTTCTCCCCGCACAAACCCC
>NW_006400173.1:526899-527340 GCF_000299155.1 Elephantulus edwardii
AAGTATTTAATCTTGTGATTTGCTACTGCGAAGGGTACTGGTTTTCGGACCTCTGTCTCTGTATTCTCTTTGTCACTGTAGTGAAATCAAATTGATTATAAACTTCATTAAAGAAAAGCTTGGAAGAACTCTAGTAGTCCTAATATACAATATAAACAGTCTTCCAAGTAACCTGAAAAATCTACAACCAAGAGAAGATAAAATAGATGAACAGCACCTTTTAAGAATCAAATCCCTATGCACATTCAAAAACTTCTTCAACAGGGTAAAAAAGGGAAGCCACAGCCTGGAAAAAGTATTTGGTAATGACATGTCAGATAAGAGATTTATATCTAGCATTTATAAAATCCTTGAGCACCACAAGATAAAGATAAATAAACCAAGTGAAAAATGGGCACAGGATATGAACAGACACTTCACCAAAGAAGACATTCAGATGGC
>NW_006400173.1:528254-535028 GCF_000299155.1 Elephantulus edwardii
AAAAGAAAAAGAAAAATTTCTTCTTTGGTATAAAATCCCGCCACACCCCTCCCACCACTCCGAGTACACTCCACTATGTTATTTTACTTTTCAAAGAGAGGAGTGAACTGGTAGGGAAGAGTGGGCAGGGAGAAAAGTGCAACAGTGAATGAATGGAAATCCAAAATATCTGTAAATGTTCATTAAAATTAATAAAATAAAATTTTTTAAAAAGGAAAGCTATAGTTCTTAATCTCTTAATATACTGGAAGAGAAATATGAAGATGCTGCCATTGGTTTTTCAATTCATGTTTGAGTTCTTTATTATTTAAGTTAAGTAATAAAATCTAAATGATAATAAAAGTAAAATGCCAATTCAGAAATAGCACCAACCACCGTTTTATTTGACATGTGGTTATTGGGAGTGGCTTAAGGACTATAGAAATCTTTTCATTAAAAACAATTGGTGCACTGAAAAAAAGAGAATTTTTTTGTAGAATATTTAATTTTGATGATGCCCAATAAGGTTTAGGATGAGGTTCACTTTTCTCGTCTATGGATATCCAATGGCTCCAGAACTGTTTCTTAAAAAGATTACCCTTCCTCCTAGGCAGCTCTGGTGGCTTGTTGTTGGTAGACGCTATCAAGTCAAGTACAACTCATAGCAATCCTATGAACAACAGATCGGAATTCTGTCTTATCCTCATCCTCATTATCTCTGATTCACTTGAATCATTCACCATGTCAATCAATTTTGTTGGAGGTCTTACTCTCTTTCACTGACTTTCCAGTTCTAGCAGAATATGCTTCTAAGGAGCACTCTGGCTGCATCATTTCCAAGATATATGTTTGTTCCTTTGGCAATTTATTGTATATTCAGTGCTTTCGTCCAGCACGACAACACAAAGGCATCAATTCTTCTTCCATCATTCTTATTCATTGTCCACCTCTCACAACCTTAGTTAAAAAGACCATGACCTGAATCAGGAATACCTTAGGCTTCAAATTTCCATCATTGCTCTTCAGCATTTTGCAAAGGTCCTTAACGAAGGCCAGCCCAGTGCAATATGTCTCCTTTTCTCCTGACTGCTGGTAAAAAGGGTGTTGATTGTGGATCCAGATGAGATGAAATAATTGACAGTTTCAATCTTTTCTCCATTGATCACGATGCCCAGTGGTTAAAAAAAACAAACAAAAAACCCCAAACCAACTGGTTTTTTTCCCAGAAAACCTTTGTTATCTTTATGCTGAGATCTTCTGTAGCAAGTGCTTTAGGTCTTCTTCACTTTTAGCAAACAAGATTGTGTCATCTGTGTAATGAAGGTTATTGGTGAGTCTTCCTCCAATCTTTTGTTTTAGCTTTTAAAAATATTACTATGATTTATTTACAGTTTGAATACATTGTTTTTTTAAAAAAGATTCTTCCTATTTCCTTCACCCCACCCACCTATCAAATTGTGCAACCCTATGATTAACACCCTATCACCCCCATCCTCACCTCTCTATTTCCACCTTCCCTCTCCCCCACCTTGGATCCTATTACTCATTCCACAATAATGGTTTTATACAGTATTTGTCCTGGTAGGACTGAGTTAGTTCACTCAGCATAATTTGTTAGTTCACTCTAGTATCTCCTAAATTAGATAGTAATTTACAAAATCATTGCTCCTGCATGCTGCATAGTATTCCACTGTATGGGTGTACCACAACTTCTCAATCCATTCATCTGTGGTTGGACATCTGGGCTGTTTCTGTGTTCTTTTGTTGGTGGTCCATTCTTTTTCATAGGTTTCCAGCTTTACAGATAATTTGCTCAGCATATAGGCTAAATAGGCATAGAGAAAGTATGCATCCCTTACATACACTCGTTCTAATTTTAAACCATCCAGTGTTCCCTTATTCCATTTGAACAACAGTTCTTGATCTAGGTATAGATTTAGCATGGGAACAATTAAGGGTTCTGGGATTTATTTCCATTCTTTTCAATGTTAGACATAGTTTGCAGTGATCTACACGGTAAAATCATTTTGCATAGTCAATAAACACAAATGGACATTCTTCAGTATTCTCTCCTTTCAGTTAGAGAATACATGATAGTTCATATACGTGAGCAATGTATTTGTCTTTTTGTGTCTGATTTGTTTCTCAGCATGTTATCAAAGGTTAGCCATATTTTAGTATGATGTCATTTTTCTTTTAGCTAAACAAAATTCCTCTAGATAGATGTATCATAATTTGTTTATCCACAATCTATCCATAAGCATGTGCATCTATTCTTAGATATGCTATCCAAAACATCTGTTTCAAAAAGTGTAATACATTTAACCTCATCAAAATGAAATACTTTATTCTGCAAAAGATTCCATGGAACTGTTGATGGATTAGAACTGTGTGCCCTTGGATTGGCAGAGCAACATTTTATTTCTAAGCCACCAGAACACCCTAGGTGGAAGTATAAAAAAGATAGTTTATGAATGGATTTGAAAAAGTAAAACTACAAAAATATCTAAAATAATTCTGACAAAAATAGTGGAAGGAACCTGATTTCAAGAGATATTAGATAGCTATGATCATCAATATTGAATGATAACTTGTAATACTGCATAATACCATTATTGTAAATAGTAGGATAACTAGTAAAGCATGTATGGGGATCCAAGGGGAGAAAGGGTGAGAGCAGAGGTATGAAGATGGGTAGGAGCAAAATCATAAGGTTGCACAATTTGGTGGATGGAGAAGGGTAAAGAAATTTAAAAGATCCAGAGGGTACCTGAAAAGATAGGGCAATGGTGGGCATAGAGCAATGGTAATTACTTTTTATGAAACAGAATGGATGGGGATGATTATATGAAACAAAACGTGAATGGAGAATAGTGTGAAATACATTGTATACAAATTTTGTAAGTAAACCAATATATTTTTTAAAAAAATAATTACACAAACCAATGGAACAGAAAATATAACTCATAAATATTTTCTATGTCAGTATGGTTCAGTTGACATATTACAATGTTGAAACTGCAATCAATGGCAGAAGGATAATCTTTCCAAGAAACAGTGATAGTCATTGAATGTCTATGGAGACAACAATAAATCTCAACCTGAACTTCATATCTTATACAAAAATGAACTCAAACTTGTTATTGTTGTGTACCATCGAGCCAGAACAAACCTAGTATGTTTTCAGAGGAAGTTAATCACACAAGAGGAGATAACGTTTAAAAGATGGCATAGGAGAAAATCTTCTGAACGTAAGGCTCAATAAAGTATTCTTAGATATGCTACCCAAAACATTTCTTTAAAAAAAAGAGTAACACATTGAACCTCATCAAAAGGAAATATTTTATTCTGCAAAAGATCCTCTTAAATATAAAAAAATAGAAAATATTCCCAACATGGTATTTTTACTGCCAAATCTACATTTAGCAAATAAAGAATTCTCAAAATCAATCATTAAAAATAAGCACATGGTTAAATTATAAAATTAGTCCACCGAAGAGAATATATTGGTGACAAGTTCATGGTAGCTAGGATGAAAAGGGATTTGTCACTTTAAAGAAAGTATTAAAAGCTCAGATATCCCCTGTTGGTTGGGGTTCTTTTTTGTTTGTTTTTTTTAAATACTATACCAGTAAAGAAGATGGAAAGAAAGGAATTGTCAGACACAGAAGAATTTAATGAAATAACATATGAGAAAGAGCCTATGGTGATGAAGGAAGAAGTTCAGGCTGCTTTGAAGGAAACAGCAAAAAAAATAAGGCCCCCGGAATAGATGGTATACCAATTGACATATTTCAGCTAACAGATGCTGCCCTGGATGTGCTGACCAAGTTGTGCCAAGAAATCTGGAGAACAACCACTTGGCCAACTGACTGGAAGAGATCTATATTTGTTCCCATTCCAAAGAAGGGTGACCCAACAGAGTGTGGAAACTACAGAACAGTGTCATTGATTTCACATGCAAGCAAGATTTTACTGAAGATTATCCAAAAATGACTGGAACAGCACATCAGCAGAGAACTGCCAAAAGTCCAGGCTGGATTTAGACGTGGTCGTGGTACTAGGGATATTGTAGCTGATGTTAGATGGATCTTAGCTGAAAGCAGGGAATACCAGAAGAATGTCTATCTGTGTTTCATTGATTATGCAAAGGTGTTTGACTGTGTGGATCATAACAAACTGTGGCTGACTCTGAGAAGAATGGGAATCCCAGAACATTTAATCGTGCTAATGTGAAACCTATACTTGGACCAGGAGGCAATAGTCAGAACAGAGCAAGGAAACACTGCATGGTTCAAAATTGGGAAGGGAGCACACCAGAGATGTGTCCTATCTCCATACCTTTTCAAACTCTATGCAGAACAGATTATCTGGGATGCTGGGCTCTATGAGGAGAAATGTGGGGTAAAGATTGGTGGCAGATCTATCAACAATCTGAGTTATGCAGATGACACAACCCTGCTTGCTGAAACTGAGGAGGACCTGAAGTGCTTGCTGCAGAAGGTCAAGGACTGCAGCCTTCAATATGGATTGAGGCTCAATATAAGAAAAGACAAAGATTCTCACCACTGGACCAACTGGCAGCATCAAGATAGATGGTGAAGAGATTGAGATTATTCACAGCTTTAGTTTGCTTGGCTCCACAGTCAACATTGTTGACACCAGCAGCCAGGAAATGAAAAGATGTATTGCAATGGGAAAGTTTGCTCTTGGGGACCTCTCCAAAGTACTTAAGAGCAATAGTGTAACTCTGGAGACTAAGGTGAGTGTGATACAGGCTATGGTCTTTGCAATCACTTGTTATGTGTCAGAGCATTGCACAATGACTAAGGAGGATAGAATTGATGCTTTTGAGCTGTGGTGCTGGAGGAGAGTATTGAGGGCACCATGGACTGTTAGGAAAACAAATAGTTTCGTCCTGGAGAGGGTTAAACCGGGCGGTTCCTTGGAGGTAAGGATCCTGAGGCTCCGTCTGACATACTTCGGGCATATTGTAAGGAGGGACCAGTCCTTGGAGAAGGACATCATGCTTGGAAAGGTGGAGGGAGGAGCAGGAGGGTGGATTGATCCAGTAACTGGGGTAATTGGGATGAGTGTATCAAAGACAGTGTGACTGGCACAGGACAAAGCAGAGTTTAGAGCTGTTGTACATAGGGTCGCTATAAGTGGCAAGTGACTCTATGGCACATAACAACAACAACATACCAGTAAATAACTGTTGGGGCAAATAATTATAGTTTGGAAAAAGCAGAAGTCTAGATACTCCAGTTGGTCTTTGTTGGCAGGTGGGGAGTACACCCATAGGTTTTGTTACTGTGGTGTTTGTATAGAATATATTTATTACTCCAAAATTTTCCACTTGGCAATGCTGACCTTTACTTGATATATTCTTTATTGTTTGTTTGTACCCTTTGATATTTCTGAGTTGCCAACTTATATAGGATCTAATCTAGTGTGCCTATTGTTGTTATTATGTGTTGTTGAGTCTACCAAGACTCATAGTGACCTTCTGCACAATAGCTCTGAATCATGCTCTGTCCTGGGCCGATCTCACTGTTTTTTACAAACTCATTCTCATTATACCAGTTATTGTGTCAATCCATCTCTCCCTGTGTCTTCTGTTCCTCTGTTGTCCCTCCACCCTTTCAAGCACAATGTCTTTCTCCAAGGATTGGTCTGTCCTGGCAATATACTCAAAATAAGTGGGACAGAGCCTCAAAATCTTTGCCATCAATGAACAGTTTGGCTTCACCCTTTCCAGGACAGACCTGTTCTCTTGGAAGTCCATAGGAATACACATATCCAGAAGCACAACTAAAAGGTATCAATTATTCTTGCCATTTTTAGTCATTGTCAAGTTCTCTGATGCGTAACAATTAATTGCAAAGACTACGGCTTAAACCAGGTGCACCTTAGCCTCTATACTGACATTCTTGCTTTGCAGCACTCTGGAGAGGTGCCTGACAGCAGATTTTCCTAAGGCTATTGACTTTTTTATTTCCTGAGTGCTGATGCCAACATTGTTGATTGTGGAAACAAGAAAGCTGAAATTGTTAACAATCTCAGTCTCTTCTCCTTCTATCAAGATAGATAGATAATCTTTATTTTATTGATATTGAACTTCAATCCATATTGGAGACTACAGTCCTTGATCCTTTGCAGCAAATGCTTCAGGTCTTCCTCAGTTTAAGCAAACAAGGTTGTGTCATCCGCATAATGTAGATTGCTGATGAGTTTTCCTCCAATACTGATGCCTCATTCCTCTTCATAAAGTCCATCCTCCTTTATGGTTCTGCAAATAGATTGAATAGGTATGGAGACAGGACACAGCCCTGATGCAATCATTTCCTGATTTTGAAACATGCAGTGTACATGTAGCAAAGTAAAACCTCAGGTAATTCATTATTGTTTTGTTGCTAGCATATCTGAAATCTCCTCACCTATAGTCTCATGTATGTTTTACTCATTTTTAATATTGTGACTAGCAAAAGTTTACAGAAAAGATGAATTTTCATTCATTCACTGATACAAATGTTTCTTCTTCTCCCAATTCATTTTACAATGCATATTTTGTTCCAGACCATACATTGCTTTTATTTATTTATTTATTTATTTATTCATTCATTTATTCATTTATTTATTTGTATATAAAAGTTGTATACATTGTCTTTCATTCCTGTTATTGTGTTTCACACATTATCTCATTCATATTGTGTTTCATACAATCTTTAATATACATTGGGTTTTATAAAAATACTCATCATTGTTGGATTTCTCTACAGTGACAAAAAGAAT
>NW_006400173.1:536628-542731 GCF_000299155.1 Elephantulus edwardii
ACTGGATAAATTATGTATATTGTATTGAAACAGATGAGGGAAAGAACAGATTAGAAGTGATATATGATTGAGTATTATGGTTAGCACAGGAATCCAGAATTAAGATTGCGTAGAGAAGTGTACTCAGGGTGGGGGGTGGGGGGAAGGGACATGGGAATTGTATACTAATGAAGGATTTTTTCCCTTTTTTTTTTCTTTTTTCTCTCTTCGGAGGGGGAAGCGAGCTGGTGGGGAGGGGTGGGAAGGGAGAAAATTGCGGCAATGAATGAATGGAAATCCAAAACCTCTGTAAAAAAAAATAAATAAAAAGTTATAAAAAAAATAAAGTGTACAGAAATGTGAAAAAAAATACTCATCATTGATCTGTCTACTATTACCCTATCTTTTCAGGTTCCCACTGGACCTTTCCTAATTTATTCAACCCCCATCTGACGACAAAACTCTGTTATCCTAGTGATTTAATCCCCTCCCCATTTTGTAGCCACTTGTGCCCCTTCTTCCCCTTTTGGACTTTAAAACGTATCTTGCTAGTTATCCTATTAAGATTAGCCAGAATTTGTTGTCATCCACACAGTCAAATGCCTTTACATAGTCAATGAAACACAGACAGACATTCCTCTCTGCTTTCATCTAAAATTCACATTGGCTATAATGTTCCTAGTGTCATGGCCTCTTCTAAACCCAGCTTGTATATCTAGGAGTTCTCTGTTGATGTACTATTCCAGTATGTTCTGGATAATCTTCAACATGATCTTGCATATATGTGATATTAATGATATTGTTTGATTATTTCTACATTATATTGGATAACTTTTCCCATTTTGAACAAGTGTAGGAATAGAAAGGATTACACTAATGAGTATTAATGATGTGGCCGTGGATCTTTATACATATGTTTTTATACATGCAGCAAATTTATCTATATACAAAAATAGAGCATACAGGAAGCAAACTTATGAAAACATTTTTAAAATTTTCTACTAGTTTATTTACAAAATTTAAACACTGTTTTCAAGAAGAAATTCTTTGAATCTCTCTTACAACTCAATGATTAATTCCCCTTCTCCCTGCATCCTTCTGCTTCCAACCTCTCCTACCCCTCTTGGATACTTATACTCATTCTACAATAATGGATTTATACAGTATTTATCCCTGTGGGACTAAGTTGTTCATTCAGCATAATGCTCTCCAATCCCTCCCAAGTTAGGTAATAAGTTAACAAAATCATTGCTCCTGCGTGCTGCATAGTATTCCATTGTATGAATGTACCATAATTTCTCAATCCATTTGTTTGTGGCTGTACGTTCATAGCAGCATTATTCACTATCACAAGAATATGGAAATGTCTTTTTTTTTAGAAGAATGGGAATCCCAGAACACTTAATTGTGCTCATACAAAACCTATACTTGGATCAGGAAGCAGTTGTCAGAACAGAACAAGGAAATACTTTATGGTTCAAAATCAGGAAAGGTGTATAACAGGCATGAATCTTATCTCGATATCTTTTCAATCTGTGGGTAGAACAGATCATTCAGGAGGCTAGACTTTATAAAGAGGAATGTACCATCAAGATTGAAGGAAGACTCATCAACAACCTACGTTATGCAGATGACACAACATTACTTGCTGAAAATGAGAAGTCCCTAAGTTATTTGCTGAAGAAGGTGAAGGACTGTAGCCTTCAATACAGATTGAATCTCAACATCAAGGGAACAAAGATTCTCACCACTGGGCTAATTGGCAGCATCAGGATAGAGGGAGAAGTGATTGATATTGCTAACAATTTCAACTTTTTTTGGTCCCACAATCAGCATTCTTGGCACCAGCAGTCAGGAAATCAAAAGATTAAATGCATTAAGACATCTTCTGTCTAGGGATTGCTATCATGACAAGAGTCCAGAATGAAGGCTGCATAATAGAATGGACTTGGGAAGGGGTATTTTATAACAATGAAAGAATTTTTCTTTTACTTTGCAAAGAGAAGCGCTAACTGAGGATGGAGGGGTGGGCAGGGAGAAAAATGCAACAGGAAATGAATGGAAATCCAAAGTCTGTGTAAACATTCATGAAAATTATTATTAATAATAATAATAATAACAATTTTAAAAACCTTTTGTAATAATTAACATAATTGAAAAAATCTTCTGTCAAGGAACTCTCCAGAGTGCTGAAGAGCAGTGATGTCAGACTAGAGACTAAGGTGTGTCTGATTCAAGCCATGGTCTTCTCAATTACTTGCTATGCATCAGAGAGTTGGATAAGAACTAAGGATGATAGAAGAATATATGCCTTTGAGTTGTGGTGCTGGAGAAGATTATTGACCATACCATGGACTATTAAGGGAACAAACAGGTCTGTCCTGGATAAGGTGAAACTAATCCTTGAAGGCAAGCATTTTGAAGTTCTCACATACCTTGAAATGTTGCCAGGAAGGACCAGTCCTTGAAGAATAATATCATGCTTGGAAGGGTGGAAGGACAGTGCAGGAGAGGAAGAACCTGTGTGAGGTCTGGGATAATGGGGGTAGATGTGTTTGAGACAATGAGATTGGCTCAAGGTAGGGAAGAGTTCAGAGCTATTGTGCATAGGTTGTAAAGGTGACTCAGCAGCATATAACAATAATAACTAGTTATCCTTCTATTTTACAGTAATAGTCTCATGAAGTATTTGTCCTTAGGTGACTGAGCTAGTTTATTCAGCATAATGCTCTCTAGACACTCTACATTTATACAGTATTTTAGGAAATCTTTGCTCCTTAGTGCTGCATAGTATACCATTGTTTGAATGTACCACAATTTCCCAATTCATTTTTTATTTTAAATTTTTTTTATTAATTTTAATGAACATTTGTAGAGATTTTGGATTTCCATTCATCCATTGTTGCACTCAATTCATTTTTTTTATTGGGGGACATTTGTGTTGTTTCCATTTTCTTATAATTGTGAATAATGCTTTTATGAACATAGGTGTAAAAATCTCCATTTGTGTCTCAGTTCTATATTCATTGGGGTATATTCATAGCAGTGGAATATTTGGGTCATATGAGATTTCTATGTTCAGTTTTTGAGGAAATGTTAAACTGTCTTCCAGGGTGGTTATATCATTTTACAATCCCACCAGCAATGCGTGAGAGTTCTAATCTCTCCACATCCTCTCCAAAATTAATTGCTTGCTGTCCTGCTAAACTTTGCTACTACTACTGGGATGAGATGATATCTCATTGTGGTTTTCATTTTCATTATTGTATTGCTAGTGATTTTTGAGCATTTCTTTGTGTGTCTGTTGACCATGCAAATATCTTCCTTTGTCTAAAGTCTTCTATGTCTTTTTTTAATTTTGTAATTTGATTAACAGTCTTTCAATTGTGAAGGCCCTGTTGTATTATGTAAACTTTACTTATGGCACCTTTGTTTGTGATGTCATTGTCAAATATTTTTCTCCCACTCTGTATGGGTTTTTTTGGCTTTTTTAATTTTTTACCCTTTTGCAAAAAGTTTTTGATGCACACAGGGTCTTAATCTTTAGAAGGTCCCATTCATTGATTTTGTCCTCTCCTGGTAGTTTACTTCTGCCTATATTTGCAAGCCTATTTATACCACAGGATGAGATGCGTTGATTAAGTGACTGGGATATCAGAGACAATAAAATTGGCACAAGATGGAGCAGGGTTTAGAGCTAATGTACGGTTATTATGAGCCGCAGGTGACTCAATAGTACACAATAACAAAAGCAAGGGCTTCTAAGTTTGGGCCCATTTTCTCTCTTATGATCCGTATGGTTTTGAGCTTTACTCTTAGGTTGTTGATATGTTCATTTATTTTAGACAGTCCTTCCTGTCATCTATTCCAATCCATTATCTACCCATTTTTTCCCTGTACCCTTCATCCCATGTCTATCCTATTTTTATAATAATGGTCTTATGAAGGATTTTTCCTTTTATAGTTGACAAATTTTACTCAGAACAATAACCTCAGAAATAAATTAATCTGGGTATAAACTGATTTAAAACTCCATAAGATTGTTATGTATATAATTTCTTCACTTTCTATATGTAAAATGAAGAAGAGAGGCATCGGAACAGCCGATCCCATTCTTCATGGGATAACTGTCCCATCAACTACATCTATAACATAAAATTAATTGCCAACAGGTCAGACATGTTCTCCAGGCTACTGAACCTCTTTCTACCAATTGTATCACCAGTCCTACTGGCCCCAAATCTGTTGCAACAGCTACACAAACTTCACAGAAACATGTTCATGATTATGAGGTTTATTGGGGAAGTTAATATGCTATAATACAGATTGGTGGAAAGATATCATCCCTTAGTCCAGACACCTTACAGCTTCTCAAGAGTGGTTGCAGGCAGTCTTACCTTCAAGCATATGAGTTAGGCCAATATTACAAAGTTACTTTACTGTTACCAGCTATGATGTCTTCCCATAGTCCTTCAGCAAGTTTGAGAAAATGGTCCTGGCTCTGGATTCATAGGAGAGCAGTCTCAAGATCAGTTCTGTCTCACATTGGGTCTCTGATTCTATGCTGTGGCTGATATTGCTGTTCCTGTAGCTTCCAGTTTACCTGGGGCAGGAATTTCTATGGTCCCAAAGGATTCACAATGTTTCCTTATACTTACTGGTACTGAGATTTTCAATTTCTGCTGCTAAAACCATTCCATTTAAACCTAGTGGAATGGTGAGACTAGCTAATCCCCTTTTAGATAGACTAACATTCCCTATTTGTATAAACTCACCCTGGTGCCTTTAAATTGTGCTGCTGGAGAACAGTATTGAACATATAACTGCTAAGAGAACCAACAGGTATGTCCCAGAGAGGGTGAAACTAAGCTCTGTCTCACATACTTTGGACATGTTGCCAGAAAGGACCAGTCCTTTCAGAAGGACATCATGCTTGAAAGGTTGGAGAAACAGTGCAAGAGAGGAAGACGTTGGATGAGACGGATTGACTCAGCAACTGGGGAAATGGGAGGAGGTTTGTTGGAGATAATGAAATTGGCTCAAGATTTGGCAGGATTCAGAGCTAATGTGCATAGGGTCACTATGAGTCACAAGCAACTTGATGGTACTTACAACAACAAGACCAATCTATGTGACAAAATCAAACTCAATTGCTAGAAAAGCCATTTTGGAAAAATAAATATTTGACATCACACACTCCATACACAAAAAACAACTCAAGGTGGATTAGAAACCTACAAGTAATTTTTTTAAAAAAGTAAAGATCAGAAGAAGGAAAAATAGAAGCAAATTTAGAAGCCCTAGTCTTTGATCTGAATAGACTTGCAAACATAGTAAAAATGTATAATCAGGAGGCATTAAATAAGACAAGAGAGTTTGAGACAGAGATATACAAGCAGGGGAAAGTTTTTCTCAGATTTCTGTGAGACAGAGGGCTGACTTGAGACACATAACTCCTACCTTATCCCCACTCCCCACTGCACACAAACTGCTTAAGTTGGTGTTTCTGATCTCATGGCACTCCAGAGAAAAAGGAAAGTCTTAAGCTTCAGGAGAGAAGACAAATCAGGCTAGACTATCCGACCCAGAGTGAGCACTTTTAGAAGCTTGTGGGGAGATAGGGGATTGAAAGTTCCCCCACAAGTCCCTCCACTTGCAACTGCAGTTGCAGGAACATCTCAGGTGCCAAATAGGACAAGAGAGTTAAGGGCAGAAAGCTACAAGCTAAGGAAAGATTTTCCTCAGCTTTCTCAACTGGCAGGTTGAGATGTAAGAAAGAGAGATTATTTGAAATACCCTTGGACAGAACCTATTCGAGTAGAGCACCCATCTCCCACCACTCACCATTCCATAAAAGAAGGAGGACATTAGAGTTTGGGAGAAGAAACTACATTAAAGAGAGATTCCTACATGCAATATTATTCAAAACGGGTGAACCTGGAGGGCATTATGCTGAGTGAGGTATCTCAGTCACAAAGGGACAAATGCTATATGGTGCCACTGTTGTAGAATGACGCTGGCATTGGGGTGGGGGTAAGACTGACAAAAACTGGATGAAATATGTTTACGGCATTGAAGTCTATGGGGGAGAGAATAGTCTAAAAGTATTATATTTTAGGGCATT
>NW_006400173.1:546515-553161 GCF_000299155.1 Elephantulus edwardii
CAAATACCAATCCCATTCTTCAAGGAGATCGAAAAGGCAATCTCCAGCTTCATTTGGAATGGAAAGAAGCCCCAAATAAGCAAAGCACTCCTTAAAAATAGAAAAAATGTAGGAGGCATCTCTCTCCCTGATTTCAAATCCTACTACACTGCCATGGTGGTTAAGACAGCATGGTACAGGTACAATGAGAGACATATAGGTCAACGGAAAAGCGTTGAGAATCCATTAATCAGCCCATCTACCTATGGTCAACTGATTTTTGACAAGGAAATGAAATCAGTTAAGTGAGGAAATGACAGCCTTTTTAACAAATGGTGCTGGGAATATTGGAAAGAAAAATCTGCAGAAGACTCAAGCAAGATCCAAACCTCACTCCGTATACAAAACCCAACTCAAGGTAGATCATGAACCTAGGACTAAAACCAAGGACTATAAACGTCATTAAAGAAAAGCTTGGAAGAACTCTAGTAACCCTAATCCACAACATAAAAAGTTTTCCAAGTATCCTGAAAAATCCACAACCAGGAGAAGAGAAAATAGATGAATGGGACCTTCTAAGAATCAAATCCCTAGGCACACCCAAAAACTTCTCCAATAGGGTAAAAATGGAAGCCACAGACTGTGAAAAAGTATTTGGCAATGACATGTCAGATAAGAAACTTATATCCGGAATTTATAAAATACTTGAGCACCACAATAAGATAAAGGTAAGTAATCCAATTGGAAAATGGGCACAGGATATGAACAGACACTTCACCAAAGAAGACATTCACATGGTCAACAAGCACATGAAGAAATGTTCAAAATCCCTAACTCTGAGAGAGATGAAAATCAAAACAACGATGAGATATCATCTCACCCCAGTAAGAACAGCAAAATTTAACATAAGAGCAAGCAACAAATGCTGGCGAGGTTGTGGAGAAACTGGAACTCTTATTCACTGTTGGTGGCAATGTAAAATGGTGAAACCGTTATGGAAAGTGGTGTGGCGCTTTCTCAAAAATGTGGAAATAGAGATACCATTTGACCCAGTAATCCCATTACTGGGAATATACCCCAGAGTTACTATAACTGTCATCCACGCAGATATATGCACACCCATGTTTATCGCAGTTTTGTTTACATTAGCAAAGAGTTGGAAGCAACATAAGTGCCCATCTACAAATGAATGGATAGAGAAACTGTGGTATATTCACACAATGGAATACTGCGCTGCATTGAAAAACAAGGAACTCATGCAATATTATTCAAAATGGGTGACCCAGGAAGACATTACGCTGAGTTAAATATCTCAGTCACAAAGGGACAAATACTGCATGGTGCCACTGTTGTAGAATGGGACTGACATCAAGGTTGAGGTAAGACTGAGAAAGAACTGGATAAATTATGTATATTGTATTGAAACAGATGAGGGAAAGAACAGATTAGAGGCGATATATGACTGAGTATTATGGTTAGTACAGGAGTCCAGAATTAAGGTTGCATGGAGAATTTTTATTCGGTTGGGGGGTGGGGGTGATGGGGGAATTGTATACCAATGAAGTAATTTTTTTTCTTTTTCTTTTCAAAGAGAGGAGCAAACTGGTGGGGTGGGGTGGACAGGGAAAAAAGTGCAGCAATGAATGAATGGATTTCCAAAATCTCTGTAAATGTTTATTAAAATTAATAAAAATGGAGAAAAAAGATCTTTATAAAATAAAGTCTCTGAAAGTCATCACACAAATAAATTCCAGAATAAACAAGCTTTAATACAGGCAAAAAAAAGATTAAAAGTGACAACTTACATAGATGGAATAGAAATGGCCTAACATTTATCAAGAAAACTGCACATAATGTCAAGAGAGTAGCAGGCAACTTCATACACCATGAAAAAACAAATTAGGCCTTCTTAAAAAGCAGAGAATAGTTAAGACCCAATGAATACCCCAAAATCAAAAGGGCAGATGATATATGTTCATATGGAGACATCCAAACAGCTATGAAAGAAATTTCAAAAGACGGAAGAAAGAATAAATTCTCCAGCGGTGGAGAACCAGAAGAAATATGATAAGAAGTTATTTGAACAGCTGTGGAAGAAGTACAAATAATGCAAGTAATTATGAAAGTCATTAAGAAAGCAAACACTCCACAGACATAAGAGAAATGTATTGATAAGGAAGGACTTAGAAAACTACAGAAGAAAATACAAAAGATGGTAGAAAGAGTTGAAATGATAGATAATGAAGTAAAATAACATAAATATACAATCACAAGACAGAGACAGTACAACACTGGAAATAACAGAAATACATGAAAATGCAATCCAGTATATTAAGACCAAAATGGAAGAAGTGTCCAACATGCTGGAGGGACAAAAAAGTAGAACAGAAGAGATAGAGCAGAGAGTCAGTGAGCTGAAACACAAGAACCTGAAGAAAAATATACCAAAGGAAAACTCAGAAATGAGACATGAAGAAAATATTACAATCATGGGAAGTGACATCAAAAGGAATTCCAGAATATGAGAGGTACAGGGAGATCACTGAAAAAATTGTGAAAGATGTGCTAGAAGAAAATTTCTGTTTTTATGAAGAATTAGAAAATCCATAATCAAGAAGCTCAGCAAACACCAAACAGACTAGACCCAACAAGATAAACATCAAGATATATCATAGTCAAATTATCCACAGTAAAAGAAAAGGATGTTGTTATGTCCCATCAAGTCACCTGTGACTCATAGCAACCCTACATATGTTAGCTCTGAAAGCTGACCTATTCTGTACCAATCTCATCATCTCTGATGGACCTAATCCCATTACTCCCATCACTGAGTCAATCCACCTCATCCTGGGTCTTCCTCTCCTGCGCTGCCCTTCCACCCTTTCAAGCATTATGTCACTGTCCAAGGACTGGTCCCTTCTGGCCATGTGTCCAAAATATGTGAGATAGAGCCTCAAAACCCTTGCCTCCAGGGAGAAAACTATTTTGCTCTCTCTAGGACAGATCTGTTTGTTCTCCTGGCATTCCATGGTATGTTCAATTCTCTTCTCCCACATCAAATATCAAAGACATTGATATTTCTTCTATCATTCTTAGTTATTATCCAGCTTTCTGATGCATAGCAAGTAACTGTGAATACCATGACCTGGATCGGGTGCCCCTTAGTCCCCTGACTGACATCTTTGTTTTTCAGTACTCTGAAGAGGACCCCCAAAACAGACTTTCTCAAGGAAATTTGCCAGCTGATATCTTGATTGCTGGTGCTAAAAGTGATGATTGTGTAACGAAGCAAGCTGAAGTTATCAACAATCTCAATCACTTCTTTGTCCATCATGAAGCTACCAATAGTCCCTGTGGTGACAATCTTCATTTTCTTCATGTTGAGCTGCAATCCATATTGGAGACTATAATCCTTGACCTTCTGCAGCAAACGACCTTGTTTGCTGAAAAAGATAAGGATAAAATTCTAAAAGTAACATCAGAAAAGCAAAGAGTCACCTGTACAGGAAAAATAATTAAACGAAGTTCAGATTTTTCAGCAAATATCAAGTGAGCAAGGAGATAATGGGATGCCATATACAGAAAGTTGAGAGAAAGCAATTGCCAATCAAAGATCCTGTGCCCAGCAAAACTGTCCATCAAATATGAATGAGAAATTAGATCCTCTGCAGAAAGGAACTAAAGGAATTTGTAAAAACCAAACCAAACCAAACCTACAAGAACCTTTAATTGAAGTCCTTCACACAGAGATACTAAAGAAAAGTGGATGGACCATAGTAACTAGAAACAACAACAAAAAAAGAAACACACCAAAATGCCAATGGTAAAATCTGGCCTGTCAATAGTCACACTTAATGTGAATAGACTAAATACACCAATCAAGAAGAATAGCATATTTCAATGTATTTAAAAAAAACACACACAACAAATCCCCCATCAATATGTTGTCTACAAGAGACACATCTAAGAAACTAGGAGAAAGATAAATGCAAAATAGAAGACGGGGGACGGGGATACATCAAACAAATGACATCCACAAATAAAGCAGGCGGGCCAATACTAAACTCTGATAAAATACAGTTCAGAATGAAAAATATAAAAAAATTAGAAAGGGCACTATCTAATGATTAAAGGCACAGTAGATCAAGAAGACATAACCTTGGTCAACATCTATGCACCAAATGATACCCTGCTAAATACATAAAATATTGGTTAACAAAATTGAAGGAAGAAAAAGATAGAGCCACAATAGTAATAGGAGACTTAACACTCCACTCTCACCGAAGGATAGGTCAACTCAAGAGAAACTTTACAAAGATGCACAAAATCTAAACTATACATTCAGGCAACTCGACCTTGTGTATGTATTCTGAGTACTGCACGCAACTAAATTCAATTCAATTTCTTTCCAGTGACCATGCTACTTTCTGCAGAAATAATGATATATTAGGGCATAAAGCAAGCCTTCACAGATTTAAAAACATTGCAATAATACAAAGTATTTTCTCAGACCACAGTGCCATAAAGCTAAAAATTAACCACAAGAGGATAAAGCATATAAAGCCACCTATGTGGAAGCAAAATAACACCATGCTTAAGCATTATGGGGTTACAGCAGAAAAAAAGAATGAAGTAAAAAGGTCCTCAAAACAGATGATAATGAAAATATAACCTACCAGAACCTCTGAGATGCAGCTAAGGCAGTCCACAGGGGGAAATTTGTAGTAATAGACAAAAACAAACAAAAAAAGAAGTTGTTGTTGTAGTTGTTGTTGTTGTTACGTGCCTTAAAGTCCCCTGCAATTCATAGCAACCCTATGTACAATAACCCTAAACCTTGCTCTATCCTGTGCCAATCTTATTTTCCCTAGCACACCTACCCTTGTTACCTCAGTCACTGAACGAATCCGTCTTATTCAGGGTCTTCCTCTCTAGTGCTATCCCTCCATCCTCTCAAACATGATGTCCCTCTCTAAGGATTGCTCCCACCTTGCAACATGTCCAAATTGTGTGAGCTGAAGCCTCAGAATCCTTGCCTCCGAGAAGCCTGGCTTCACCCTCTCTAGGACGAAACTGTTTGTTTTCTTAGCATTCCATGGTATACTCAATACGCTTCCCCAGCACCACTGCTTAAAGGCGTCAGTTCTCCTACTATAATCCCGAGTCAGTGTCCAGCTTATTGATGCATAGCAAGTAATTGCTAAGACTATGGCCTGGACCAGGCTCACCTTAGTCTCCAGACTGACATTGTTTCTCTTCAAAACTTTGGATAGGTCTGTGACAGAAGACTTTCTCAATGCAATTTGTCTCTTAATTTCCCGGCTGCTGGTACCAAAAGTGCTGATTGTGGAGCCAAGCAAACTAAAGCTGTTAACAATATCAATCTCTTCACCATCCATTATGATGCTGCTAATGGGCCCAGTGGAGAGAATCTTTGTTTTCTTGGTGTTGAGCTTCAATCCATATTGAAGGCTGCTGTCCTTGGCCTTCTACAATAAGTGTTTCAGGTCCTCCTCAGTTTCCGCAAACAGGGTTGTGTCATCTGCATAACGAGGATTGTTGATGAGTCTTACTCCAATACTAATGTCACATTTCTCCTCATAGAGCCCAGCCTCATAAAAAATCTGTTCTGTGTTTAGATTGAAAAGGATGAAGATAGGACACATCCCTGGTGTACATCCTTCCCAATTATGAACCATGCAGTGTTTCCTTGTTCTGTTCTGACAACTGCCTCCTGATCTAAGTATAGGTTTTACATTTTAAAAAGTGAGAATAATTATCTAATTCAACACCTTCATCAAATAAAAAGAGAAAAACAATCTAACCCTACAGCCTCTTAGAAGAAAGAAATAAGAATAAGAGCTGAAATCAATAAGATGTTTTTGTTGTTGTTGTTCTGTGCCATCGAGTTGCCTGCGACTCATAGCAACCCTATATACAATAGCCCTAAACCCTGCTATATCCTGTGCCAATCTTACTGCCTCCAACACATCTCTCCTAATCACGCTAGTCACTGAATCAATTCACCTCATAGAGAGTCTTTCTCTCCTGCCCTATCCCTCCACCATTCCAAGCATGATGTCCCTCTCCAAGGATTGGTCACTCCTTGCAACATGTCCACAATATTTCAGACAAAGGTTTGGAATCTTTGTTTCCAAGAAGGAGCCTGGTTTAACCCTCTCTAGGATGAACATGTTCATTTTCTTAGCAGCTCATGGTATATTCAGTACTCTTCTCCAACCTCACAGCTCAAAGGCATTAATTCTCCTTCTGTCATTCCTAGTCATTGTCCAGCTCTCTGACACATAGCAAGAGCAAATGACTGCAAAGAGCATGGCCCGTATCAGGCACACCTTAGTCTCTAGAGTGACATCATTGCTCTTCAGTACTCTGGAGAGGTCCCTAACAGCCGATGTTCCCACCACAATACATCTTTTAATTTCTTGGCTGCTGGTGCCAAGCGTTTTGATTGTGGATTGTGGAGCCAAGCAAACTGAAGCTGTGAACAATCGCAATCTCTTCGCCATCCATCATGATGCTGCTAATTGGCCCAGTGGTAAGAATCTTTGTTTTCTTGAGATTGAACCTCAATCCATATTGAAGGCTGCAGTCCTTGGTCTTCTGCAGCAAGCACTTCAGGTCCTCCTCAGGTTCAGCAAGCAGGGTT
>NW_006400173.1:553261-553839 GCF_000299155.1 Elephantulus edwardii
AAAAAAAAAAAAGAGAAAGATTCCTGCACAGTTACAGTACAGGATAGAATGTGAAGGACTTTAGTAAAGGCAAATTTTCCCACAATGGACTTTCAGTAGAGTGAGTGGCTCACCCAATAGACTGAACATTTTAAACTGACAACTAATCAGTAACATCATAAAGATTAAAAGTGAGGAAGATGGCAGTGGTGGAGAGTACAGTGTGAAGAGCCAGAGGGATAGCAAGCTGCATAGAGACGGAACACTAGAGAATACTTCACACTCCATAGAGACCAACCATCACAGGTCAAGGTGAACAGTAGGAATTTGAATCAGAATTTTTGTTAACACATTATTTTAGAAGCTATAAAAACTTAATGCCCTGACACGCCGCGGTCCCATTGCAGACCTGGCAAAAACTGGAACCCACTGGCTGAGCTGCGTTGGGACTCAAATGAAAGAAAAAACGTTAGTGGGGAAATTGGCTGAATTCTATTAAGCCCCACTAAAACCTGGCGGGTCTGTTGCGTGACGTGGACAGTAGGAATTTGAATCAGAACTTTTGCTGGATTGTTGTTGTTGTTATGTGCCGTCGAGTC
>NW_006400173.1:553939-558505 GCF_000299155.1 Elephantulus edwardii
AGGCTGCAGTCCTTGGTCTTCTGCAGCAAGCACTTCAGGTCCTCCTCAGGTTCAGCAAGCAGGGTTGTGTCATCTGCATAACGCAGATTGTTGATGAATCTTCCCTCCAATCCTGATGCCGCATTTCTCCTCATACAGCCTAGCCTCCCAGATAATCTGTTCTGCATATAGATTGAAAAGGTATGGAGGTAAGACACATCCCTGATATACACCCTTCCCAATTTTGAACCATGCTGTGTTTCCTTGCTCTTTTCTGACGACTGCCTCCTGGTCCAAGTATAGGTTTCACATTAGCACGATCAAGTGTTCTGGGATTCTCATTCTTCTCAGAGTTAGCTACAGTTTTTTTGTGATCCACACAGTCAAACGCCTTTGCATAATCAATAAAACACAGATAGATATTTCTCTGGTACTTCCTGCTTTCAGTAAAGATCCATCTAACATTATCTACTATATCACTAGTAACACAGCCTCTTCTAAATCTAGCCTGCACTTCTGACAGTTCTCTGTTGATGTTTTATTTGGTTTTTTATAATCTTCAGCAGAATAGAAAACAGGGAAAAAAATAATATTGAAACTATCAACAAAACCAGGAGCTGGTTTTTCAAAGGTTTGATTAAATTGACAAACCATTGGCAAACTTAACTAAAGAAAAAAAGAGAAGACACACATAACTTGATTAAGGAATGATAGAAGTGACATCATAACAGAACTAGGGAAAATTAAATCTTTAATATCAGAATATAATGAAACGCTATACCCTGATAATTTGGAAAATCTAAAAGAAATGAACAAATTCTTAAAACTCACGCTGTACCCAGGTTGATTTCAACAGATGTGGAACATTTGAACAGTTGTTTTTGTTGATGATGTTGTTGTTGTTGTTCATTGCCATGGAGTCAGGCACAATTCATAAACTACTCTATGAACAAAAGATTTGAAACCTTTCTCAAGTCATTTCTCAAAGTTCATAGAGTTTCTAGAGGCATATTGTTTAGGAAGTGGATACCACTCTTGCTTCCAAACCTGTCTTAAACTGAAAGCTCCACCAAACACGGTCCACCATGGGTGACCGTTATGGCATTTGACATCCCAGTGGCACAAGGTTAAGCATAACAGCAACCCCAGGTCACCTCAGTACAGTAAATTGGTAGAATAATACTGTACAATTCAAAAGAATATTCCTCCAAAATAAAATAACAACAAACTTTTAAATATAAAAGCCCTCCATGAAGTATTGTTGACTATAAACAAAAGGCTTAAATAAAAAACAACGAATATAATATGTTGTTGTTATGTGCCATCGAGCCATCTGCGGCCTATAGTGACCCTACGTACAGCAGCTCTGAACCCTTACCTGTCCTGAACCAGTCTCACTAATACTGACACACCAACCCCAATTGCACCAGTTACTATATCAATCCATCTCATATGGGGTCTTCCTCTCCTGCACTGTCCCTCCACCCTTCTGAGCATGATGTCCTTCTCCAAGGACCAGTCTCTCCCGGCCATGTACCCAAAGTATATGAGATGGAGCTTCAAAATTATAGCCTCTAATGAAAGACTTGGTTCCACTCTCTCTAAGACAGAACTATTTATTTTGTTGGCAGTATGCTCAAGACTCTCCTCCAGCACCACAACTCGAAGGCAGTGTTTCTTCTTCTGTCATCCTTAGTTATTGTCCAGATCTCTGAAGCCTAACAAGTAGTTGTGAAGACCATGGCCTGGATTAGGTGCACCTTTGTCTCTAGACTGACCTCTGGAAAGGTCCCTAACAGCTGATTTTCCAAATGTAATTAATCTTTTGATATCCTGAGCGCTGGTGTTAAGAATGTTGATTGTGGAACTGAGCAAGCTATAATTGCTAAAAACCTCATTCTCTTCTCCATCTATCATGGTGCTGCCAATTGTTCCAGTGGTGAGAACCTTTATCGTCTTGATGTTGAGCTTCAATCCTTACTGAATACTATAGTCCTTGGCCTTCTGCAGCAAGTGCTTCAAGTATTCTTCATTTTCATCAAGGAAGGTTGTGTTATCTGCATGTTGTAGGTTATTGATGAATCTTTCTTCAATCCTCATGCCACATTCCTCCTCATAAAGCCTTTTTCCCCGAATAATCTATTCTGCATATAGATTGAAAATGTATGGAGACAAGATGCATCCCTGATACATTCCTCTCCTAGTTTTTAACTATGCAGTGTTTTCTTGCTCTGTTTTGAGGACTGCTTCCTGGTTCAAGTATAGGTTTTGCATAAGCACAATCAAGTGTTCCGGGATTCTCATTTTCCTCAAGGTTAGCCAAAATTTGTTGTGATCCACACAGTCAAATGACTTTGCATAATGAATGAAACATAGATAAACATCCATCTGCCATTGGCAATAATGTCTCTAGTACAACGATCTCTTCTAAACCCAGTTTGTATTTTTGGTAGTTCTCTTTCAATGTATTATTCCAGTCATTTTTGGGATAATCTTCAACAGGATTTCTTAGAGTGTGATATTGTTTGATAATTTCCAGTCTGTTGGGTCACCTTTTTTTCAGAAAGGGAATAAGTAGTTGTCTTCCAGATTTCTTGGCACAACTTGGCGAGCACAGCCAGGGCAACATCTGTTTGTTGAAATATGTCAATTGGTATTCCATCAATTCCTGGGGCTTTATTTTTTGCCAAATCCTTCAGAACAGCCTGAACTTCCTCCTTCATCACCATTGCCTCTTGATCATATGTTGTTTCTTTAAATTCTTCTGTGTCAGCTAATTCTTTTTGGTACAATGACTTTGTATACTCCTTCCATCTTCTTTTAATGCTCCCTGAATAATTCAATACTCTGCCCATAGCATCTTTAAGCATTGCAACTCGTGGCTTGGATTTGTTCTTTCATTCCTTCAGCTTAAGAAATGCTAAGCAAGTTTGACCTTTTTGATTTTCTGACTCCAGCTCCTTGCACATTTCATTATAATATTTTACCTTGTCTTCCCGAGCTGCCTTTTGAAATCTTCTACTCAGCTCTTAAACTTCTTGATTTCTTCCCTTTGCTTTGGCTTCTTGGTGCTCTAGTGCAATAGTCAGAGTCTCTTATAACATCCGTTTTCGTCTTTTCTTCTTCTTTGTAATGACTTTTTGCATTCTTCATGAACCATATCCTTTTTTTAAAAAGAATTGTCTTTCTCCCCCCCTTTTTATTATGCTGATTTATTTACAACATTTGAATACATTGTTTTTCACAAAAGATTCTTCCATTTCCTTTACTCCTTCACCCATCAAATTGTGCAATTTTATAATAACATCCCACCCCCACTCCCATCCTAACCCCTCTGCTTCCATCCTCCCCCACCCTTGTATTCTCATACTCATTCTACAGTAATGCTTTTATTCAATATTTATCCTTGTGGGACTGTGTTAGTTCACTCATCATAATGCTTTCCAGACCCTCCCAAGTTATGTAATAATTTACAAAATCATTGTTCCTGCATGCTGCATAGTATTCCATTGTGTGAATGTACCACAATTTCTCAATCCATTTGTTTGTGGTTGGACATCTGAGCTGTTTCCATGTTCTTGTGATGGTGAATAATGCTGCTATGAACATTGGTGTACAAATCTCCATTTGTGCCTCAGTTCTCATTTCCTCCGGGTATATTCCAAATAGTCAAATAGCTGGGTAATATGGAATCTTTATGTTCAGCTTTTTGAAGAAGTGTTAAACTGCCTTTCAGGACTGGTTGTACCATTTTACAATCCCACTAACAATGTATAAGAGTTCTTACCTCACCACATCCTCTCCAACATTTATTACTTGCTGTTCTGTTAAACTTTGCCACTGTTACTGGAACCAGATGGTACTTCATTGTGGTTTTAATTTGCATCTTTCTTATTGCCAGTGATTTGGAGCATTTCTTCATGTGTCTGCTTGCCATTTGAATATCTTCCTCAGAGAAAATTCTTTCCATGTCTTTTGCTCATTTTGTAATTGGGTTACCAGACTTTTTCTTGTGGAGGCCCAGGAATATTCTATAAATTTCTGTTATAAGACTCTTGTCTGAGTTGGTACTACCAAATGTTTGTTCCCAATCTATAGATTTTCTTTTCACCCAGTGATTGGAATGTGAAAACTATAAAAAGAATTGGAAGGAGGATTGGGGGTTTGAAAATATGGCCTTAGTCATGGAAATAAAGATGTGGAGCACATATAATTTGGTACAATCAAAAAACAAATACTTTAATTTTTAAAAAATTCTTATTTTTACCAGAGAACTTGAACTTTATTACTTGCAACAAAAGCTATTAGTTTTTCCCTGAAAGCAATGAGTTCACTTAAAAAAAAAAAGAATATTTACCAAACATCTATGTCTCAATAACCCTAGTTATTCTTCTTAAAAAAAACCCAAAACTTTCATGGGAAAAGAAACCCCAGTAAGTTCTGTTTGGAATGTAAACAATCACAAAAGCTTTTTTTTTTTTTTTTAACTGGGAAAAAACATATTGAGGGTACAAGGAGGTGAGGGTTGGGGGCAGAAGGGTGAGGATGGGCAGGGATGCACTTGCAGAGCTGCAGAAATTGGTTGGT
>NW_006400173.1:558605-560192 GCF_000299155.1 Elephantulus edwardii
CATTGTATTTTGAACATGAATTTTGTGCTATAGACAATAATTCTTACACATTATAATTTATATAAATAATTGCTATTGTTCTATGCCTATTAACACCCTGTCTTTTCAAGACCCTAATGAACATTTCCCATTATTTCATCCTCCTTCCACTAACTTCTACTGCCCTAGTGATTATTCCCCATTCCTCTTTTTCTGCTGCACTTCTCCCTTTCTCTTTTTGAACATTCACACATATCTTGCTCACTTATTCTCCTATTTTGACAATAATGACCTTCTGTAATATTTGACCTTATGTAACTAAGATATTTCATTCAGCATAATACTCTATTCACACTGGCAAAGAAGTGGTGAAACTCTCACTATATGCAGACGACATGATAGTGTGCACAGAAAATGCCAAAGATTCAACCAAAAAACCCTGTTAGACCTAGTAGACCAATTTAGTAAAGTGGCAGGACACAAGATCAACATACAAAAATGAGCTGGATTTCTCTACAGCAACAAAGGACAGGAAAGAAAACTAAAAAAAGCAACACCATTTAGTATAGCCAACCACAGGGAAAAAAATACTTAGGAATAAACCTAACTACAGAGGTAACTCTTGGTTGCTGTGATACCGGACACTGTGACACTGATATGTCAAATGTGATATTGGTTACCCATGGTGGACAGTGTTTGGTGGAGCTCCTCGATTAAAAGAAGCTTGGAAGCAGGAGTGGCATCCACTTCTGAAATAGCTTGCTTCCAAAAGCTCTATGAACTTAGAGAAACGATGAAAGTTATACAAGTATTCAGGTCTTTCGTTCATAGAATCGCCATGAGTCGTCTATGACTCAACGGCAAGTAACAACAACAACAACAGAAACACAAAAGATTTTTTTAAGTAAAACTACAAAACACCACTATCAGAAACAATAAGAGACAGAACTAAATGGGGGAAAACATTCTCTGTTCATGCATAGGAAGATTGAACATTATGAAAATTTTACCAAAAGTAATCTACAGGTTCAAAACAATACCAGTTCTAATACTAAATTCATTCCTCAAGGATTTCCAGGGCGGGTTTTTTTTTGGGGGGGTGCCTGTTTTTTATGGAGTAATATAAACCAGAATAATCAAAACTCTTCTAAAAAATCCAGAAATTAAGTTTGAGGCATCAAACTTCCTGATGTCAAAACCTACTATACAGTCATAGTAAACAATCATGTTATTGGTACAAAAGCAGACATATATATCAATGGAATAGAATCAAGAAAATGGAAACCAATTCATCAATCTACAGTTCACTGATATTTGGAAAAGTAATAAAATTCATCAAACAAGGAAATGACGGCCTGTCTAACAAATAGTGCTGGCAAAACTAGACGTCTACCTGCAGAAAACAAAAATAAGACCCACATCTCACACCACACACAAAAGCCAACTTAAGGTGGGTTAGAGACCTAAAGATAAAACCCAAAACCAAAAAGATCATGAGAGACAAATGAGAACAGAATTAGAAGCCTTTGCCTAAAATGTAATCAGACTTTCAAACATAGCCAAAAATAGAGAAGACAAAACAGATGAATGGGACATTCTTTTATTATT
>NW_006400173.1:561322-561838 GCF_000299155.1 Elephantulus edwardii
ACAACAACAACAACAGCATTATTCATTTTAATGAACATTTACAGAGATTTTGGATTTCCATTCATTCATTGTTGCACTTTTCTCCCTGCCCCCACCCCCGTTCACTCTTCTCTTTCAAAAGTAAAAGAAAAATTCCTTCATTGCTATACAATCCCCCCCACCTTCCCCTCCCCACTGCCCCAGTATACTCCACTCTGCAACCTTCATTCCAAACTCTTATGATAATCATAGTACCATATAATATATTCCTTTTGAACTGTTCTCTCCCTGATCTGTTTCAATGCAGTGTACATAATTTATCCAGTTTTTCTCATTCTTACCTCAACCCTGATGTCATTCCCATTCTACAATAGTGGCACTATGCAGTGTTTGTCTTTTGTGACTGAGATATTTCATTCAGCATAATGTCTGCGAGAGTCATCCATTTTGAATAATATTGCATGAGTTCCTTGTTTTTCAATGCAGCGTAGCATTCCATTGTGTGAATATACCACAGCTTCTCTATCCATTCATTTG
>NW_006400173.1:562138-565695 GCF_000299155.1 Elephantulus edwardii
CTGAATAAGGGTTCCAGTTTCTCCACAACCTCGCCAGCATCTGTTCCTTGCTGTCCTGTTAAATTTTGCTATTCTTACTGGGGTGAGATGATATCTCATAGTTGTGAATAGGACCTTCTTAAAATAAAATGTCTATTTGTATGAAAAAACTATCTATACTAGGGTGAAAAGAAAGTCCATAGATTTGGAAAAATATTTGGCAACATTTCAGATAAGAATCTCATAACCAAAGTTTATGGAATATTACAGGACCTTCACAACAAAAAGACTGATGACCCAATCACAAAATGATAAAAATACATGAAAAGACTCTTCACAAAGGAAGACATTTGAATGGTCAAGAAACATATCAAGAAATGTTCAAAATCACGAACAATCAGAAAGATGCAAATTAAAACAACAATGAGATACCATTTAACTCCAGCAGCAGTAGCAAAGTTTAAAAGCAGAGCAAACAATAAATGTTGGAGAGGATACAGACAGATTGAAAACTTTACACACTGCTGGTTAGATTATAAAATGGTACCACCGCTGTGGAAGCCATTTTGATATTTCCTTAAATAGAGCATTATATAGAGTGAACTAACTCAATCTCATAAGGACAAATACCATTATTGTAGAAATAGGAGAATGACTAGTAAAACATGTATAGGAATCAAAGGTGGGAAGGGGTGGCAAGAGAGGGGTGAGGATGAGTATGGGGGAAATCACAGCATTGCAAAATTTGGTGGCCATAGGGTGGGAGTGAAAAAAATGGAAAAGATCTGGTTGGGACCTGAAAAGAGAGGGTAATCATGGACATAGTCCAAAGGTGATTAATTTTATAAAATACAGTGTATGGGAATGATTGTATGAAACATAATGAAGGGAAGTGCAAAACACACACACACAAAATCCACTATGTACATGAATGAAACACAATGTATATGAATAATTATATGCATACCAATAAAAAAGTTTAAAAAAAAACCCTAAACATAGAAATACCATGACCCAGCTATTCCACTCCTAGGAATAGATCCCAAGGAAAACAAAACTAAGACATAAATTTACATCTATATTCATAGAAGCATTGTTCACAATTGCAAGAAAATGGGAACACCCCAAATGCCCATGAACAAACAAAATGGATTGAGAATGAAAATTGCACATGTGGCCCTAGCAAGAATGCATGTACAGTAATTATATTGTTACATCTCTGGAAAGAGAGAGAAGCTCAATATCATCAGTCAGAATAAGATCAGGGTATGAACTTAAAATAAGTCCAAATATTACCTTGAATAGATTCTATTTGAATTTAGAGACACTATGAAGAATAGGTTTCATGCATTCAACACTAATAGATGATTGGATCACATATAATATGACATCAAAGACTTTATTCATGCAGAAAACAAAAAGTCATTAAAGACAGGGGAGGAAAAGATCTTTCCACGTCCTGTACAAGGATTCAAGGAGGGGAGGGCACTTAATCACAGGGTCACACAACTTGATGGGTGGAGGGATAAATGAAAGAGGAAAGATCCAGTGTGAAAAACAATGTAAACAAATTTTATGAACTCTCTAAGAGCATGTCCCAGAATGTGAGGATGGCGTAGGATGGGGCAAGGGTTAGATCTGTTGTTCATAGAATTGTTGTGAGTGATAGAGACATCTGTGGGTCTACTGGATAAAAAGTGATGCTACCAAGCCAAAGGTGGGTGATTTTAATCTGTGGCCCCTAGGCCTGATTTTAATTGTTTTCAGTTAAACATTCTAAGTAGTATAGCACTGGTCTGTCAATTTGTTGTATAGCGGTAACTCATGGTTTCTGTGATGGTAAACACTGTGACACTGATGTGTCAAATGTGATAATGATTGCCCATGGTGGACAGTGTTTGATGGAGCTCTCAAATTAAAACAAGCTAAGAAGCAGGAGTGACATCTTCTTCTGAATTAGCTTGCCTCCAGAAACTGTGTGAACTTAAAGAAATGATGAAAGTTATACAAGTGTTCAGGTCTTTCATTCATAAGGTTGTTATGAATCATCTACAACTCGATGGCAGTTAAGAACACTATAATACAAAACACAATAATAATAAGATAAAAATAAATCTATATACTATAATACAAAACTATTATAAAGAAATACAAACTATTATAAGGAAAATTCAGACATGGAGTTAGAATAACCAAAGTGTAGAACACCCATGACATTTCTCAAGATTTAATGAACAATATATTGAATGATACAGGAAGCATCAAAAGAAGATGGAAGGAATGCACTATCTCTGTGACCAAAATAATTTGTCTAGGGAGCTCTGGTGGCCTAGTGGCAAGAAGTTTCACTGTATTCCCAGAGGTGTATGGTTCAAATCCACCAGATGCTCTGTTGGAGGAGGGACAATCTCCTGTACCAGTCAGATCAGATTTCACGGTACACACACACACACACACACACACAAATTAAAAAATAAATAAAAATAAAAGAGAATTTGTCTGACACTACACCATTTTAGGAAATAGAATATGATTGAGAACCAAAGTTATTAAGAAGTCCAAGATATCCTGAAGGAATTGGAAAATATATATCTATTTTTTCTATATTTCTATTTCTACTTCTACATATTTCTATTTCTATTTCCATTATTTATATTTATATTTCCTTGGGTAGCATTGATATCTTAACAATATAAAGTCTTCTAGACCATAAATGTGAAACATTATTCTATTTATTTCAGTGCTCAGTAATCTTATTCAACATTGTTTTACAATTTTAAGTGTATAAATCTGTCATGGAAAGAATTGTGTGTTGTTTTCTCCCTCCCACCTAATACACATGAATTTGATTAGGCCAATATTTTTTATGATTTGGCATATATTTATAATGATGTACTGTGGTAGTTATCTGATAATCCTACATAATATAGTTTCATATTGTCAGTCAACTAATTTTTAAGGGATAAGGTTGGGATAAAATACCCTTAATAAGGTCACAGCTCTCGTTATATTTAAGGGAGTTACCTTGAAATGTTGTCTATGTTAAAAGCTACCTTAGAAAATATTACAGGAGGGAGAGATGTACAGAGGAGGACCTCTTAGCACCAAAAATAAGAGCCAGAAGGAGTGTGAATCCTTTAGACATAAGATTCGACCACTGAGGAACTCATAGATCCATGGTGATGACAAGGAATTCCTCCAAGAGTATGCAGAGAGAGCAAGCCTTTCCCTGGAGCTGGTATTCTGAATACAGACTTTCAGCATTCTAGGTTGTGAGAGCATTAATATCTGTCTGATAAATACATTTATTTATATTCGTATTGTAGCAATGTTAGATAACAATTTCTTTTTTTTTTTAAACCAAAAGCAGTGGACATTTATTCTTCAATTTTTGTGCAAGAGTGTAAAGATGCATTTGAAAGAACCTGATGGCTAAAGAGCATCAGCCATGATCTTCAGGCTGGCCTGGTTTACAATTAGATTAGGAGAAGGAAAGGAAAAAAAGGTTACTTGCCTAGTTCACATAACAATGCTTCTGGCAAACACAGTTGTTTACAAGTTTCAAACTACATTTTACT
>NW_006400173.1:567640-575385 GCF_000299155.1 Elephantulus edwardii
TGGGAGGCGGGTGGCGGCAGCCCCCGGGGCGGGGACGGGGGCGGGGACGGGGACAGGGAAGGGGCGAGGGGATGCGAGGCCGCCTCAGTGATCAGGGCTCCGCTGGAGAAGACTGGGAGTTCGGGAGCGCGGGCCCGCTGGGACGGGCTGAGGGCCGAGGCCCACAGGGCTCCTGAGCCTGCCGCAGCGGTCACCGCATCACCCGGCGGCAGCCCCTTTATGCGCTACTGCTCGAGCCGCTGCCGCAGCTGCCTCCAGATAACAATTTCTAAGTCTTTCACATACATTGCTATTGTTGAGTGCTGTCAAGTCTACTACAACTCATAGAGACCCTATCAACACTGGCTCTGAACTTTGCCCTACCCTGACCAAAACCTCACCGTCTCTGATACATCTGATGCCATTGTCATTTTGTCAATTCATCTTACCCATCATCTTCCTGTCTTGTGCTGATGCTTCCATGCATGGTGTCCTTCAAGGACTGCCCATCCTGACACGTCCAAAGTATATGAGACAGAGCATCAAAATCCTTGCCTCCAAGGAGTAACTGGGTTTCACTCTCTCCAAAACAGACCTATTTGTTCTCTTGGCTGTCCATGGTATGTTCAATACTCCAGGATCACAGTTCAAAGGCATCTATTCTTTTGTCATCCTTAGTCATTGTCCAGCTGCCAGATGCACAGTAAGCATTTTAGAAAACCATGGCTTGGTTTGGCATGGCTTAGCCTTTAGACTGACAGCGTTGCTCTTTAACACTCTGGAGATGTTCTTGACAGCAAATTTTACCATTGCAACTCATCTTCTGATTTTCTGACTATTGGTGTCAAGAGTGTTGATTATGGATCTGAGCAAGATGAAATCCTTAAGTACGACAGTCTTTTTTCCGATCTATCATTATGCTGCCTCTTGGTCCAGTGATGAGGATTTTTGTTTTCTTGATTTTGAGATGTAATCCATGTTGAAGGCTGCAGTTCTTGATATTCTGCAGCAAACGCTTCAAGTTCTCCTCAGTCTCAAAGAGGAAGGTTGTATCATCTGCATACATTCTTCTTTATAAAGTCCAACCTCTCAAATGATCTGTTGAGCATATAGATTGAAAAAATGTGGAGAAATGATATATCCTTGCAGCACACCTTTCATGATTTTGAACCTTGCAGTGCTCCCATGCTGTGTTCAGAAAACAGGTTCTTGGCCTAGGTATAGGTTTCACATGAGCATGATCAGGTGTTCTGGGACTCCCATTCTTCTAAATGTTAGCCACAATTTGTGGTGATCCACACAGTCAAATGCCTTTGTATAGTTGATAAAACATAAACATCCTTCTGGCATTCTCTGCTTTCAGTAAAGATCCTCCTAACATCAGCAATGGTATTTCCAGTGACAAGGCTTCTTTTATACCCATCTTGTATTTCTGGTAGTTCTCTGCTGATGTACTATTCTAGTCGGTTTTTTTTTTTATGACCTCTAATAGTATTTCACTTGGATGTGATATTGATATTGTTTGATAATTTCCATATTCTTTTAGATCACCTTTTTTTGAGAATGGGAACAAATATGGATCTCTTCCAGGTCAGGTTGCTGTCCTCCAGATTTCTTGCTACAACCTAATAAGGACATCGAGGACTGCATCCATTTATTGAAATATATTGATTGGTATTCTATCAATTCTTGGGACCGTGTTTTTTTTTTGGTGGTGGTGGTGTTTTTTTTTTTTTTTTGGCCAATTCATTCACAACAGTGTGAACTTCTTTCTTTATTACCATTGGTTCTTGATCATACTCTCCTTCTTTAAATTATTCTGAGTTAACCAATTCTTTTTGGTACAGTGACTTCATGTATTCCTTCTTCCTTATTTTGATGCTTCCTGGATCATTCAAGATTGTTCCCATAGCCTCTTTCAGCATTGCAGCTTGAGGACTGAATTTATTCTTCAGTTCCTCCAGCTTGAGAAAATCTGAGCAAGTTCTTCCCTTTTGATTTTCTGACTTGAGCTCTTAGCACATTTTCTTATACTACATTGATTTGTCTTCATGAGCTTCCCTTTAAAATCTCCTGTTCAACTCTTTAACTTCATAATTTCTTCCCTGTGCTTTTGTTCTTTACACTGTTAAGTTTATGAATTTAATTATCTTAGATTCTATTGTAAAAGGAATTACTCCTAAATTATTTTTCCAGCTTCTCATTGCAGGTGTAGAAAAATGGAAAAATTTTCTCCCTTTTTTAAAAAAATTGTGATTTTTTAAAAAAGTTTAAAAAACATTTGAATTTTCATTCACTCATTGCTGCACTTTTACCTCTCTACACCCTCTCCAAGTTTATTTTCAGAAGACTTCATTCATTAGTGCATAATTTCCTTCCCTGCCCCCAGTCTACTTTGTTATGCGCCTCATTCTGGATTGTTGTCATACAAAAAAAGTGCCTAACCCTAAATGCCTATTTTCCTTTTAAACAATTCTTTTCTTCTATGTTTCAATACATTATTCATTGTGTATCTTCTCTTTTCTTAGTCCCTCCCAAAACACCAATGTAAGTCTTATTTTATAACAGTGGTGTTATGCAGTAATTGTCCTCTTGTGACTGTGATATTTCACTCAGCATAATGTACTGCAGGGTCACCCAGGCTGTGTAATATTTTATGAGTTCCTTGTTTTTAAGTGCTGCATAGTATTCCATTGTGTGAATATTCCACAGTTTCTCAATCCATTAATTTTTTGATGAACAATTGGGTTACTTCCATATTTTTGCTATCATGAATAAAAACATCAATAAACATGGGTGTGCATATATCTGTTTGGGTGACAGCTCTGTTTCCTTTAGGGTATATTCATAGTAGTGGAATTGCTGGGTCAAATGGTATTTCTATTTCCAGCTTTTTGAGAAAGCACCATACCACCTTCCATAGTGGTTACACCATTTTACACTCCCACCATCAGTGAATAAGTGTTCCAATCTCTCCACAACCTCTCCAGCATTTGTTGTTTTCTGCTCTGCTGAACTTTGCTCTTGTTACTGGCATGAGATGATACTTCATAGTTGTTTTTATTTGCATCTTTATGAGAGCTAAGGATTTTGAACATTTCATCATGTGTTTGTTTGCCATTTGAATGTCTTTCTTTGGTGATCTGTCTATTCATTTACTGTGTCCATTTTGTGATCGAGTTGTTCAACTTTTCTTTTTGAAGTGATGGAGTATTCTATAAATTTTAGATATTAGTCCTTTATCAGATATGTCATTATGAAATTTTTTTTCCAATCTGTGGCTTTCCTTTTTACCCTGTTGGAGAAATTTTTTTATGTGCATAGAAATTTGATCCTTAGAAGGTCCTATTCATCTATTTTATTCCCTCCTGGTTGTAGGTTTTTCAAAATGTTTGGAAGACTCTTAATATTGTGGATTAGGGCTTCTAGAATTCTTCCAAGATTTTCTCTGATTAAGTTTATAGTCTTTGGTTTTACTCTTAAGTCCTTGATCCACATTGAGTTGGTTATTGTGTATGCTGAGATGTGTGAGTATTGCTTCTGCTTTCAACAGGTAGCTTTCCAAATTTACCAACCATTTATTAAAGAAGCTTTTATTTCCTCACTTAGCTGATTTGATCTCCTTGTCAAAAATCAGTTGAACACAGATAGATACGCTGATTTCTGAGTTCTCAATTCTATTTTATTGATCTGTGTCTGTCACTGTACCAGTACCACGCTGTCTTGACTACCATGGCTGTGTAGTAAGATTTGAGTTCAGGTAGTGAAATGCCTTCTACTTTTTTTCTCTTTTTCAGCAGTGCTTTACTTATTTGAGGTTTCTTTCCATTCCACATGAAATTGGAACTTGCTTTTTTCATCTTGTTGATGAACAGAATTAGTATCTGTATTGGGATTGCATTGAACTTGTAGCTTGCCTTTGGTAGCATTGTTGTTTTCACAATAGTGAGTCTTCCTATGCATGAGCATGGTGTACTATTCTATTTCTCCAAATATCTTTTTGTTTCTTGTAGTAATGTTTGTAATATTCTTTTAAAGAGGTCTTTTGAGTTTATAGTTAGATTTACTCCTAAGTATTTCTTTTATGACTAGTGGCATCCACTTTCATAAATAGCTTGCCTCCAGAAACCCTATGAACCTGGAGAAAGGATGAAAGTCACGCAGGTATCAAGGACTTTCATTCATAGGGTCGCTATGAGTTGCCAACAACTCAACGGCACTTAACAACAACAACATTGTTTTTCTCAGGTCAATTTCTGTATTCTGTTTGTCAATGAAGAGAAATCCAATTGGGTTTTTTGGGGTTTTTTTGTTGGTTTTTTTTTTTTTTATGTTGATCTTGTATCCTGCCACTTTGTTGATGTAGTCGACTATGTCCAGTAGTTTTCTTGCTGAATCTTTAGGATTTTCTAAGTATACTATCATTTCATCTGCATATAGAGATAATTTTACCTCCTCTTTCCCAATTTAGATACTTCTTATTTCCTTCTCCTGTCTTATTACTATCACTAAGACTTCTAATACAATATTGAATAGGAGAGGTGATAATGGGCATCCTTACGCTAAAGGGAATGCCTTTAATCTCTCTCCATTAACAACTGTTTTGGACTCTAAGTTTCTGTAAACTTTCATTAAAATTAATTTTTTAAAAAGGGGGGGATAACGGGTTTGGCTGTTGGTTTTGTGTATATATATTTTACTATGTTGAGGAAATTCCCTCTATTCCTATTTTGTTGAGTGTTTTAATCAGGAAAGGGTGTTGGATTTTATCAAAAGTCTTTTATGTATCATCGTGTGGTTCTTATTCATTCTTTTTCTTATGTTGAGCCATCCTTGCATATCTGTTATGAATCCCATTTGGTCATGGTGAATTATTTTTTATGTACTATTGGATTCTCTTGTACAGGATTTTATTTAGGATTTTTGCGTCTATGTTCATGTGAGACATTGGCCTATTGTTTTCTATTTTGGCACTGTCTTTACCTGATTTTGGTATCAAGGATATGCTTGCTTCATAGAATGAGCCTGGAGAATTTAATCTTTTTCTATTTTCTAAAATACTTTATGCAGAATTGATGACAATTCTTCTCTAAATATTTAATAAAATTCACTAGTAAAACCATGCTGTCCAGGGCTGTTATTTGTTGGAAATTATAATTTAAAGTTTCTTCTTTTGTAACGAGTTTTTCCAGGAGTTCTATTCACACCTTGTCAGTTTAGGTAGGTTGTGAGTTTCTAAAGAATTTGTCCATTTCCCCTAGGTTTTCATATTGAGTATAGTTTTTTAAAATATCCCATTGTTAATATTTTTATTTTAGTTGGCTCTGTTGTCACATGAACCCTTTCATCTCTTATTTGCATAATTTGTGTCTTTTCTTTCTTTTATTTTGTTAGTTTTGCTAGTTGTTTGTCAATTTTATTGATGTTCTTGAAGAACCAATTCCTGGCCTTGTGGATGCTTTTTTGAGGTGGGTTTTTAGTTTGTGTGTTTCCTATTTCATTTATTTTTGCCATAATTTTTAAAATTTCATTTCTTAGAGGGTGTCATGTTTTCTTGCTGTTCTTTTTCAATTTACTGGAGTTGGTGGAATCAATTAACATTTTTCTTCCTTTGTGATGTGTTTGCTTAGTGCTATAAATTGTTCTCTAATTACTGCTTTGGTTGTTTCCCAGAGGTTTTGGTAAGGTGTGCTTTAATTCTCATTTGTTTCAAGAAAATTTTTGTATTTCTACTATTACCCACTTATGTTCAAGTATAATGTTGTTCAGCTTCCAAATATATGGCTTTTCTTTTTCTACTTTATCCTGTTGATATTAATTTCTAATTTTGTAGAACTGTGGTCTGAGAAGATGTTTTGTATTACTTTTATGTCTTAATTCATTAATGACTTTGTGACCTAAAATGTGATACATTCTGGAGTATGTTTCTTGTACATTGGAGAAGGTATACTGCACTTTGTCCATGGGGTACAGTGTTTGGTGGAGCTACCCAATTAAAACAAGCTTAGAAGCAGGAGTGACATCCACTTCTGTAAATGCTTGCCTCCAGAAACCTTATGAACTTGGAAAAAGGATGAAAGTCACACAAGTGCTGAGGACTTTTATTCATAGGGTCACTATGAGTCACCTACAACTCGACGACACTTATCAACAACAACAACAACAACAAAATATTCCATTCCTCATCTGTTTCACCAGGGATGTGTCTTATCTCCATACCTTTTAAACCTGTATGCAGAACAGACTATCTGAGAGGCTGGGCTCTATGAGGAGAAGTGTGGCGTTAGGATTGGTGGAAGATCTATCAACAATCTGCGTTATGCAGATGACACAACCCTGCTTGCTGAAACTCAGGAGGAACTCATGAACTTACTGCAGAGGGTCAAGGACTGCAGCCTTCAGTATGGACTGAGGCTCAATGTCAAGAAGACAAAGATTCTCACCACTGGACCAATCGGTAGCATCAGGATGGATGGCGAAGAGATTGAGATTGTTCACAGCTTCACTTTGCTCGACTCCACAGTCAACACTCTTGGCACCAGCAGCCAGGAAATCAAAAAGCATATCGCGATGGGAAAGTCTGCTGTTAGGGACCTCTCTAAAGTACTCAAGATCAACGGTGTCTCTCTGGACACTAAGGTGCGCCTGATACAGGCCATGGTCTTTGCAAACACTTGTTACGCATCAGAGAGTTGGACAATGACTAGGGAGGGTAGAAGAGAATTGATGCCTTTGAGCTGTGGTGCAGGAGAAGAGTATTGAATGTACCATGGACTGCCAAGAAAACAAACATTCATTCTAGAGAGGGTTAAACCAGGCTGCTCCTTGGAGGCAAGGATTCTGGGGCTTCGTCTGACATACTGTGGACATGTTGTAAGGCGAGACAGGTCCTTGGAGAGGGACATCATGCTTGGGAAGGTGGAGGGACAGGGCAGGAGGGGAAGACCCTCTATGAGGTGGATTAATTCAGTCACTGGGGTAATCGGAATGGCTGTGTCAGAGGCAATGCGATTGGAACAGGATAGAGCACGGTATAGGGCTGTTGTACACAGGGTCGCTATGAGTCGCAAACAACTCGACGGCACACAACAACAACATCTGTTTCAATGCAGTGTATATTATTTATATCCTTTTTTCTTACTTTCCCCCAACCCCCATGTCAGTCCTGTTTTATGACAGTGACATTATGAAGAATTTGTCCTTTTGTGACTGAGATATTTCACTCCAATTAATGTCCTCCAGGGTCACTCATTTTATATACTGTTTCATGAGTTCCTTGTTTTTTAGTGCTGCATAGTATTCCATTTTGTGAACAGACCAGACTTTCTCCATCTATTCATTTGTTGATGGGTACTTGAGTTGTTCCCATCTCTTTGCTATTGTGGACAATGGAGCAATAAACATGGCTGTGCATATATCTATTTGGATGGCAGTTCTGATTTCTATAGGGCATATTCCCAGTAGTGCAATTGCTGGGTCTGGTGGTATTTCTGTTTTCAACTTTTTGAGAGAGTGCCATACTCATTTCCAGAATGGTTGCATCATTTTACACTCCCACCAACAGTGAATTAAGGATTCCAGTTTCTCCACAACCTTGTCATCATTTGTCTCTAAAACTGATGAATGGGACATTCTAAAGATTCAATTGCTGTGTACATCAAAACCTTTTTACAATAGGGTAAGAAGAAATCCTACTCCCTATGCACATCCAGAAACTTCTCTAACAGGGTAAAAAGGGAAGCGACAGACTGGGAAAAAGGTTTTGG
>NW_006400173.1:576255-579916 GCF_000299155.1 Elephantulus edwardii
GGGGAGAAGGGTGCAACGATGAATGAATGGAATCCCAAAATCTCTGTAGATGTTCATTGAAATGAAAAATAAACAACCTAAATTTAAAAAAAAAGAAATCCTACTGACTGACAAAAAAAAACCCCAAACACCCACATTTGGCAATATCATCTCAGACAAGAATCTCATAACAAACGTTTACAGACTACTACAGGGCCTCCAGTAGTCCTTGGATAATTTTCAGCAGGATTTTGCTTGTGTTTGGTATTAGTGATATTGTTTGACAATTTCCACACTCTGTCAGGTCACCTTTTTTTTTGAATGGGAATAAATATGGATCTCTTCCAGTCAGTTGACCCAGGTAGTTGTCCTCCAGATTTCTTGGCACAACCTGGTGAGCATGTCTAGGGCAGCATCTCTTTATTGTAATACGTCAAGTGATATTCCATAAATTCCTGGATTCTTATTTTTTGCCAACTTCTTCAGAGCAGCTTGAACTTCTTCCTTCATCACCATTGCCTCTTAATCATATGTTGTTTCTTGAAATTCTTCTGTGGCAGCCAATTCTTTTTAGTACAGTGACTCTGTATGCTCCTTCTATCTTCTTTTAATACTTCCTGGATCATTCAATATTCTGCCCATAGCATCGCTAAGCATTGCAATTCGAGGATTGAATTTGTTCTTTAGTTCGTTCAGCTTAAGAAATGATGAGCGAGTTTGGCCCTTTGGGTTTTCCGACTCCAGTTCTTTGCACATTTCATTATAATTCATTGCTTTGTCTTCCCAAGATGCCCTTTGAAATCTTCTAACCAGCTTCTTAACTTCTTGATTTCTTCCCTTTGCTTTGGTTTCTCAGTGCTCCAATGCAAAAGTTTTTTCTGACATCCATTTTGGTCTTTTCTTCTTCCTCCTTCTTTGTAATGACCTTTTGCATTCTTAATGTATGATATTCTTGATATCCTCCCATAGCTCATTTGGTCTTCATTCCTTAGTGTTCAAGGCCTCAAACCTGGTTCTAGTTTGGTTTTTAAATTCAGGTAGGATATACTCAAGATGAACTTTTGATTCCTGTGGATTTCATTTGAGCTTCTTTAGCTTTAATTTGAACTTCTATATCAGCAGTTTATGGTCTGTCTTGCTATTAACATCTGGCCTAGTGGTCACTGCTGATATATAACTTCTCCAATGATTCCTTCCACAGATGTAATCGATCTGATTCCTGTGAAATCTTGTGTATAGCTTGTGCTTGTTTCTTATAAAAGGCATTTACAATTAATAAATCATTGATTGTGTAGAAGTCTATCATTTTATTCTCAGCCTCATTTCTGTCCCCAAGTTCATGTTTTCTGAATACTGATCCTTCTTCCCTGTTCCCAACTTTTTCATTACAGTGAGCTATTATTATTATTGCAAGTTGGTTGCATGTTCAATCTATTTATGACTGCAAAAGTTGGTAGAAATCATCTATTTCCTCCTTTTTGTCTCTGATTGTTGGGGCATAAATTTGAATGATAGTGGTATTAATAGGTCTTCCTTTTATGTCTATGGATATTATCCTGTGACTCACAACACTGTATTTCAAGATGAATCTATTGGCCTTTTTAACTATGGAAGCAACCCCATTTTTTCTCAACTTTTCATCTCCGCATAGTAGAACATGTCATCTTCTGTTTCAAAATGTCTCATGCCAATATATCTCATTTCACCAATGCCTAATATGCCAATATTTAAGTGTTTCATTTCTTTCTTAAGAAGTCTAGTTTGCCTACATTTATGCTTCTCACATTCCACATTCCAATCATTAGTTTCTGCTTGCAAGTGTTCCTCTTCCTTTGTTTTTCCAAATTTGAGGGCTCACAGTCAGTTGCCATATCTGTTAATCTAAGTGTGCTCAATTGTACACTGGGCTTTCAAAGGCCTGTTATATTTCAGAAGTAGATGGCCAATCCTTCTTCCCAGTTTTTCTTAATTTTGATGCTTAGCTTTAGAACAATATCTGATAGACAAACATTTTATTGAAAGGAGCAGACAAAAGATACTTCTTCTTTCAGAAATAACCAATACATTCAGTATATAAGTCCCCCAACATGTGTATCTTGTCCCTACCCTTTCTTTGCTATATCAGCATCACTTGAACTGGGGAAATCTGGTTCCAGGGAACTATGTAGAGTACTGAGAAGCAATGATTTCAGTATAGAGACTAAAGTGTGCTTGATCCAGGCCATGGTCTTCACAATTACTTGCTATTTATATCAAGGGTGGAGAATGCAAAGAAAAGAAAAAAATAATAGAAAAAGAAAGAAAATCTATATTTACCTTAATAACTAAATAATGCCAATCTTATCAGCCGAAGGGGGGGGGATGTGGTTTCCCCAGCATAGCGACAGCAGGGCCACAGCTGAGATCAGAGTCCAGACAGGATTGAGCACCCTCTGCAAACAGAGAATTCTGCCCAGTCCCCCCAGAGGAGATACTGGATGCCCTCTGCAAACAGATTCCCACCCAGCCTGCCACCCAAGGGAACACCATGTCTGAGCTTTGGTCTTAGTTTAAAGATTAAGCTTACCCGTTGTTATAGAGTCCCCTGAGATTGAACCTTTTTGAGGATGATTGGCCTAAACGAAATAAAAAACACAAGGAGACTAAGAAAGGGGCCTTTTCACAGTGGCATGCTGTGAGACGACCTCCGCCTCAGCCTTCCCTCTTTTTCTGAACTCATTTCCTTGTGTCCCTGCTTTCTTTCTGTGTCTGGTTTGCAACATGTAGTGCTCCAAACAGGGACCTGAAAGAAGCAGCAGTCTCTCTCTCTGTCTTTCAGGAAAATTTTCTTCAGGAGAGTCATGAGGGTTCCCTCACCCTTGAAAATTAAGGGCAGTGTTAGAAAAAGTTTCATGAGGGTTTTCCTCAACCTTGGAAATTAAGGGCAGTGTTAGAAAAAGTTTAATGAGGATTGATTTCCTCAGCCCTTCATAAGGGAAGAATTAGAAAAAATTTTCATGGGGACTTACCCGAACCTCTAAACAAAATTGCTTAAAAAAATGTTATGGGGAAAGTGCCATCCTCTAAAGCTCAGTATATTTCTCTCTTAAAGGAGCTGCTTAAGAGCTCCAGAGTAAAAGTGAAAGAAAAATCTTTTCTGGAGTTGTTTAAATAGATTAAAAAACATTGTTGCTGGTTTCCAGCCAGTTGGTAGATCTGAACTGGATTTTAAAACTTGGCATGATGTTATAGGACAAAAGACATAATGTTATAAAACAAAGAGCACATAAAAATAACAAATTCCTAGGGAGCTCTGGTGGCCTAGTTGCAAGAAGCTGCAACTGCAATGCCAGACGTTTGCAGTTCGAATCCACCAGGTACTCTGCTGGAGAAGGAGGTGCAATCTCCTCCTGTACCAGTCAGATCTGATGTGACGGTACACGCACAAAAAACAAAACAAACCCAAAAACCAAGCAAAATCCTATTGCTTTTGGCAAGTATTGGCTTTGATTCTCTCGAGGTTTGCTCCCTTTCCTACAGGTAACCTTAACACTGAGTTTTACTCCAGAATTGACCCTGAACCCAGTGCCAGTGACAAAAAGGAAATACAACTGACAGCTAAGGAATCAAAGGAGGATGGAGCCTCTGGGTTCAACCAGCCATCCCCGCTGGACCCACGTGGGAAAACACTTTGCAGTCCAGA
>NW_006400173.1:582071-590004 GCF_000299155.1 Elephantulus edwardii
CACCATAGGCTCTTACTCATATGTTATTTCTTTAAATTCCTCTGTATCTGTCAATTCCTTTCTATATAATGACTCCGTATATTCCTTCCATCTTCTTTTAATACTTCTTGGATCATTTAATATTCTGCCCAAAGCATCCTTGATTACAGCAACTCTAGGTTTGAATCTGTATTTACAATTTGAAATATGGTGTAGAAAACCAAGAAAGGAATAAAAAATATGCTAAGTATCAAAGTAGAAGCCTATAAGTATTTTTGTTAATTGTTTTGTGTTTTGTTTAAGTTTGTTGTTTCTTTGTTTGGTTTTTGTCTTAAGTTTAATGTTATAATAGTTTTGAGTCTATATAATCTGATAATTTTGGTAAAATATGAAAAGTTAAAAAATATAAGGATGAAGCTTACATTTTAAAAAAACCTCTTAATTTAGAATATTAAAGAAGTCCACAAAGTAAATAATAGAGTGAAGATAGATAAACAAATTAGAAGCTGCATAGATAATGTGATCCAAAAGTTTAGAAACAAGGAAGAAAGAAAATGTAATTTGGTTCCCAGGGTAAATGTAAAGAACAAACATTATAAAAAGATGTGTCATAAAAGTCAAATACTTTTGATTGACTACCTGTAAAATCCAAAAATTTAGAATTTCTAAAGTGCTAAGAAACAAAGAATTTTTTTTCCTAAGCATAAGTGTCATGTTCATTATAATGGAGAGACACCTCTGAGAACAGGGGCAGGGCAGAGCAGTGGCTCCTAACAAGAAAGAAACTAAAGGCTTTAAAACAAAGAGCTGTCTTCATTAGCCAGTTAGCAGAGGCTGCTCCAATGAAATAAGATCCCTAAAGATACTGTAAGATTGATTATAGTAAAAACAAGTTTAATAAGTAAAGGAATATTTGTACATATTGAAATGATATATCCTGATTACAATGGAGAAATAATTATAATGATGTGTACTTGACAACATCCAACCTTGTTAAAAGGCCAGAGAATAGCTCAATTATTGCTCCTGCCTTATATAAAACAAAGGGCAGCTCTAATAAAAAATACAAGAAGAGTTTGGCAGTGCTAGGACTAATATCTATTGGAATACTATCATTAATGATACCTGTCCTCAAATGACTGTAAAATTAGAAGGATATGAAATTCAAGGATTAGTTGTTACTGGCACTGATATATCTATTATTTCTACTCATCATTAGCCTAGTGAATTACAATCAAAGATGTCTCTGTTACTTTTACAAGAATAGGAACTATGGCAGAAGTAAAACAAAGTGAATATATGTTAGAATGTAAAGGACCTGAAGGACCGATAGCAAAACTACAGCCTTTCATTGCAGATATTGCCGTTACATTATGGGCGAGAGATTTGCTATCTCAATGGGGTGTCACTTTGAAAATTCCTACAAAATCAGAGCAGGCTAAGAATATGACGTTAAACATGAGCTACTTTTTTGGTAAGGGATTAGGAAAGAAACAACAAGGGATGGTCAGCTTCAAAGAACCAAAGGTTAATCATAGTAGAAGAAGATTAGGCTACCCAAATTTATACTGAAGACCACTATTCTATGCTTTGCCTTTCCATTAACTTGGTTAACTGATAAGCTGATACGGGTTTAATAGTGGCCCTTAACAAAGGAAAAAGAACTATAAATTATAGAACAAAGAATTAATAATGCCCAGTTAAGTTATATAGACATGACAATATCTGTTATATTAATAATTATCCATTCTATACATTCTCCCACTGGTATTTTATATTAAGAAGAAAAAATATTAGAATAGGGGTTTTTTTTGAAAATAAGTATTATAAGAAAACTAGTTGAAAAAATTTGTGATTTAATTATTAAGGGAAATTATAATCCTATTTACTACTTCCCAAATTAATAACTTATGGAAAATTTCTGAAAATTGGCAAACTGATTTTTCTAATTATATAGGTAAGATTTCTAATTCATATCAACAAAATAAATAATTACAATTCATTAAAAGAACTGGATTCTATTAGAAAAGGTGAAAACTTATCCCCTTACAGCTAATACTTATTATACAGATGCTAACAAGATGTGATATACAGGTTATACTAGTAGTAAGATAATAAAGTAGTTAAAACTAATTTGACTTCTCTTCAATACGCTGAATTATATGTTATTATTATGCTATTGCAAGATAAACAAATATGTTTTAAAAAAGGAAAACATTGAATGTATTACTGGTATTCCTAAAATGTCCAAAGACAAGCTATAATAAAAGGGCTAATTGGACTTTACAAATTATGTTGAGAAAACAAAGGGGGGTGGGAGATGAGATAGGAAAAATAACATCTCCTGAAATTATTTTACAGAAACCATTATTCGCTTTAATTTTTTTAAACATTCTAATGAGTCATAGATGACTTGATGGCACTTCACAACAAAGTGAGAAAAGAGAAACTCCAACTGAAAGACATTGGGTATTACAATCAATTAAAGAGCTGAAGCAGCACATATATATTTTAGAGAACCTCTAACTAATGATTAGAAAAAGGGATTTGTCATTCATTAGGGTCAAGAATTTGCTTATATTTCTACAGGCACAGAAACTCTGTGGGTACAATCCAGGAACGTGAAACTCCTAGATAAGCCGAAAAAACCCATACTTAGATGAAGATAGAATTGTGGAATGGATGAGTCTGATGACCTTAGAGAAACGACAAGAGAAGAGTGCTACCAGAGACCAGGAAAGCAGAGACTCTGAGTTGGGGCCAGATAAAGATGTTGATAGCGGAAGGGAAAAAGTGATTAAGAACACAGGGCAACAAATGTCCTCCAAGAATTTGTTTTTAGCTATGCTTGCTGTATTAACCTATGTTTTCTTAAAAGGAGTTACTAAATAGGAGGCAGATAATTTAACTTCGACTTGTAAAAAATGTTCTTTGGATACTTGTTTAAATTTTTCTGTTTCTCTACCACCTAATAAGAGTATATATGTGTATTTATTTTGCGATCTAGAATTGGGTTATGACTTCCTGTTAATTTGGGTGGCAAATGGCAATCACCTCCTGAGAGGATGCTTTTAGAGAATCTTGTGTATCAGTTATTAATACAAGCAAGAGGTTTATTAGAGCATTAATTGCTGCTGTTTTAGGGATCATAGCCAGAACGGCTACAGCAGCTACTGCTGGAGTTGCTCTGCATCAAAGTGTTCAAACAGTAGATTATTTCAAACAATGGCATAGTGATTCTCAGAAATTGTGATCATCTCAAAGACAAATAGATTCTGAAATCAATTCTCGATTAACTGATTTAGAACAGTCAGTAGTTATGATAAGCGATCATATCACTAATTTACACAGAAAATTGAAGCTAAAATGTGACTGGAATACTATTCACTTTTGTGTGACCCCTGTTGTAGGGAATAATACTTAATGACATTGAGATAAAGTTCGCAAACATATCATGAATCATGGTAATTTAACTGATAAGATATTAAAGTTACAAGCTCAAATTCATGATACTTTTAATGAACAATTGAGGAAATTTAGTTAATACTGATTTTCTGGAAGAAATTGCTGAAGGAATCTCTAGTCTTAATCCCTTTGATCACATTAAAATGCAAAGAAAAAAAAATAATAGAAAAAGGAAGAAAAGCTATGTTTACCTTAATAACTAAATGATGTGTATCTTATTAACCAAAGTGGGGAAATGTGGTTTCCCCAGCATAGTGACAGCAGGGCCAGCGGAGATCAGAGTCCAGACAGGACTGAGCACCCTCTGCAAACAGAATTCTGCGCAGTCCCCCGGAGGAGATACTGGATGCCCTCTGCAAACAGATTTCCACCCAGCCTGCCACCTGAGGGGACACTGTGTCTGAGCTTTGGTCTTAGTTTAAAGATTAAGCTTACATGCTCCAGGAATAGATGGTATACCAATTTACATATTTCAGCTAACTAATGCCACCCTGGATGTGCTCACCAAGTTGTGTCAAGAAATCTGGAGAACAACCACTTGGCCAACTGACTGGAAGAGATCTATATTTCTTCCCAATCCAAAGAACGGTGACCCAACAGAGTGTGGAAACTATAGAATAATATAATTGATTTCACATGCAAGCAAGATTCTACTGAAGATTATCCAAAAACGACTGAAATAGCACATCAGCTGAGAATTGCCAGAAGTCCAGGCTGGATTTAGAAGGGGTCGTGGTACTAGGGATATTGTAGCTAATGTTAGATGGATCTTAGCGGAAAACGGGGAATACCAAAAGAAGGTCTACCTGTGTTTCATTGATTATGCAAAGGCATTTGACTGTGTGGATCATAACAAACTGTGGCTGACTCAGAAGAATGGGAATCCAAGAACACTTGATCGTGCTAATGCAAAAGCTATACTTGGATCAAAAGACAGTCGTCAGAACAGAGCAGGGAAACACTACATGGTTCAAAATTGGGAAGGGTGTGCGCTAGGGATGTGTCCTATCTCCATACCTTTTCAACCTGTTTGCAGAACAGATTATCTGACAGGCTGGGTTCTAAGAGGAGAAGTGTGGCATCAGGATTGGTGGCAGATCTATTAGCAATCTGCGTTATGCAGATGACACAACCCTGCTTGCTGAAACTGAGGAGGACCTGAAATGCTTGCTGTAGAGGGTCAAGGACTGCAGCCTTCAATATGGATTGAGGCTCAATGTCAAGAAGACAAAGATTCTCACCACTGGACCAATTGGCAGCATCAAGATGGATGGTGAAGAGATTGAGATTGTTAACAGCATTAGTCTGCTTGGCTCCATGGTCAACACTCTTGGCACCAGTAGCCAGGAAATTTAAAAAAAAAAAAAGCCCCAAAACCAAAACATATTGTGATGGGAAAGTCTGCTGTTAGAGGCCTTTCAAAAGAATTGAAGAGAAATGGTGTCACTCTGTAGAAGAAGGTGTGTCTGATACAGGCTATGGTCTTTGCAATTGCTTGTTATGCATCAGAGAGTTGGACAATGACTAGGAAGGATAGAAGGAGAATTGATGCCTTTGAGCTGTGATGCCGGAGAAGAGAAAATAGATTCATCCTGGAGAGTGTTAAACCAGGCTGCTCCTTGGAGGCAAGGATTCTGGGGCTTCATCTGACGTACTTTGGACATGCTGTAAGGAGGGAAAGGTCCTTGGAGAGGGACATCATGCTGGGTAGAGGAGAGGGACAGCACAAGAGGGGAAGACTGTCTATGAGGTGGATTGATTCAGTGACTGAGGTAACCGGGACGGGTGTGTCAGAAGCAGTGCGACTGGCACAAGATAGAGCAAGGTTTAGGGCTGTTGTACATAGGGTTGCTATGAGTCGCAGGCGACTCGACAGCACATAACAACAACAACAACATTGTTATTTTGGTAACACTTTAGTAAAAGGAAAATATAGTCTCTGGAGATTGAACCTTTTTGAGGATGATTGGCCTAAACTAAATAAAAAGCATAGGGAGACTAAGAAAGGGGCCTGTTCACAAAGCCATGCTGTATGAGGACCTCTGCCTCAGCCTTCCCTCTTTTTCTGAACTCATTTCCCTGTGTCCCTGCTTTCTTTCTGCGTCCAGTTTGCAATAGCTATGCATCAGAAAACTGAACAATGACTAAGGATGACAAAAGAAAAATTGGTGTTTTTGAGCTGTGGTGTTGGAGAAGAGTCTTGAACACACCATGGACCACCAAGGGAACAAATAGTTCTGTCTTGGAGAGGGTGAAAAAAGTTTCTCCTTGGAGGCTAGGATTTTGAAGCTCCATCTCACATACTTCGGACACATGGCCAGGAGGGACTGGTCCTTAGAGAAGGACATCATGCTTGGAAGGGTGGAGGAACAGTGCATGAGGTTGATTGACATAGTAACTGGAGTAATGAAGGTAGGTATGTTGAAGTCAGTGAGACTGAACCAGGATAGGGCAGACTTCGAAGTTGTAACAACAATAAACAACTCAGGGCCTCCAGAATAAAAAGACTGATAAATCAATTACAAAATGAGCAAAAGATATGGAAAGAATTTTCTCAGAGTAAGACATTCAGGTAGACAACTGACACATGAAGAAATGCTTAAAATCACTGTCAATAAGAAAAATGCAAATCAAAACCACGTTGAGATACCATTTCATTCCAGGGGCAATGGCAAAGTTTAACAGGACAGCAAGCAGTTAATGTTGGAAAAGATGTGGAGAGATGGAGTTCTCATACACTGTTGGTAGGATTGTATAATTGCACATCTACTGTAGAAGGCATTTTGATGTTTCCTCAAAAAGCTGACCATAGAATATCTGTGTGACCCAGCTATTCTATTCCTAGAAATATACCCCAAGGAAATTAGAACTGAGACACAAGTGGATATTTATACACCAATGTATATAGCAGCATTATTCACAATCTCAGGAACATGGAAACAGCACAAATGTGAAACTATAACTTAATAGATTGAGAAATTGTGGTACATTCACATAATGGAATACTATGCAGTATTCAGGAACAATGATTTTTTTAAAAAAATATTACATAACTTGGAAGAAACTAGAAAGCATTATACTGAGTGAACTTCCTCAGTTTCACAAGGATAAATACTGCATAAGAACATTATTGTAAAAATAGAAGGATAACTAGTAAAATGTGTATGGGGATCCAAGAGGGGAAGGGGTGGGAGCAGAGGGGTGAGGATGGTTAGAAAGGAAATCACAGCGTTGTGCAATTTGGTGGGTTGAGGGAAGGGGAAAAGGAATTGGAAACGATCCTGCAGAGGCCTGAAAAGACAGTGTTATACTGAGCATAGTCCAATGGTGATTAATTTTGTAAATACAATGTATAGGAATGAATGCATAAAACAATGTCAATGAAGGAAAGCGTCTGTGTGGAAATCTGTTTAAAAAACTTATTTTAAAAATCAGCTCAACAACACTGAGTATGAAGTAACGTTTCATTGTAATTTTAATTTACATTTTCCTAATAATTAATGATGTCAAACATTTTTCATATGCTTATAAATAATTTTTTCATTGAAATGATAATTTATATTGAGTTACATTCCTTTTGAGTTCTAAGTGCTTCTTACATATTCTTGGTACAAATTATGTGTGTGTGTGTATGTATATATATATATATATATATATATATATATATATATATATATCTCTTAACTTATAGTGATCCTATGAACAAAAGAACTTTCTATAACTATCATCACTTATCAAACTTCATAGAGTTTCCAGAGACATGCTGTTTAGGAAGTGAATGCCAATCTTTCTGGAACCATATTGTCAAGAAGTTGTGCTGCAATCTTGAAGGCACGGGGTTTGAGGTGACCAGACGTTCCACAGAAGAAGGATGGGCAGTCTAGTCCTGTGCAATTAACTGCCTCTAAAACCCCCTGCAGTGTCAGCTGTGGAACACTTCCAACTCAATGATACAAAACAAGACCTTTTCACTCTTGTAATACTATCATTTGTAGCGTTTAATACAAAGTTTTAAATATTTAATGTATGCTACTCAGCAAACAGCATAAAAATTATTGAAAATATCTTACCCGAACTATTTCACAGTCAACATTTAATTCAGTTGCGACTGCTTCAATTTTCTCTCTACAAACAGAGCCCAAGCTGGTCATGCCATTGTCCCAGTACTTCTTAAGAGTGGCTAAATCTTGATCACTGAACTGAGTCCGATCTTGTAACTGTAAAAAAGATTTTTAATATTAGATTTATCAAAGGAAAATTATAAGAATAATGATTAGAGTGAGATGTGCTATTTTAGTTAAAAGAACATAATGGTAGTTAAAGTCAGCTGATAATTCTTACTGTTTCCCTATTCTCAAAATTAATATTTTGAGATATGTATTACCAAAACAGCCTCAAGTATGGAAACACAAAGGAGGAGGAACAGTTGTAAGCAGACCCTAGTGATTGGTACATGGAATGTGAGAGCCATGAATGAAGAAAAATTAGA
>NW_006400173.1:616923-618833 GCF_000299155.1 Elephantulus edwardii
TGTCAGAGATTGTGAGGATGGCACATAATAGAACAGGGTTCAGATCTATCTATGAGTTGAACTCTACCCAAAGACAACTAAAAATGATCACTACATAGTGAACATCACTAGTCTTGTTTCTTTTTTTAGTAGAGAAAGCAAATGAATTTTGCAAATTTTTGAGAAAGCGCCACACTGCTTTCAACAGTGGTTGCACCATTTTACACTCCCACCAACAGTGAATAAGCATTCCAGTCTCTCCACAACCTCACCAGCATTTGTGGCTTGCTGTTCTGTTAAATTTTGCTGTTCTCACTGGGGTGAGATGATATCTCATAGTTGTCTTGATTTGCATCTCTTTTAGAGCTGGGGATTTTGAACATTTCTTCATGTGTTTGTTGTCCATGTGACTGTCTTCTTTGGTGAAGTGTCTGTTCATATCCTGTGCCCATTTTTCAATTAAATTATTTACCTTTCTCTTGTGGTGCTCAAGTATTTTATAAATTCGGGCTATAAGTCCCTTATCTGACTTGTCATTGCCAAATACATTTCCCCCAGTCTGTGGTTTCCCTTTTTACCCTGTTGGAGAAGTTTTTGGATGTGCATAGGGATTTGATTCTTAGAAGGTACCATTCATCTGTTTTATCTTCTCCTAATAGTAGATCTTTCAGGATACTTGGAAGACTGTTTATGTTGTGGATTAGGACTACTAGGGTTCTTCCAAGCTTTTCTTTAATGAAGTTTATAGTGCTTGGTTTTAGTCCTAGGTCCATGATCCACATTGAGATGGTTTTTGTATATGGAGTGAGGTGTGGATCTTGCTTAAGTATTCTGCAGATAGTTTTCCAATTTTGCCAACACCATTTGTTAAAAAGGCTTTTGTTTCCCCACTTAACCAATTTCATCTCTTTGTCAAAAATCAGTTGACCTTAAGTAGATGGGTTGCTTTCCGGATTCTCAATTCTAGTCCATTGATTTATCTGTTTGTCATTGTACCAGTACCATGCTGTCTTAATTAACACTGCAGTATAGTAGGATTTGAAATCAGGGAGTGTGAGATGCCTCCTACCTTTTTTCTAATTTTAAGGAGTGCTTTGCTTATTTGGGGTTTCTTTTCATTCCAAATGAAGCTGGAGATCGCTTTTTCCATCTCATTGAAGAATGGGATTGGTATTTGTATTGGAATTGCATTGAAGGTGTAAATTGCCTTTGGTAGTAGTGCCATTATCACAATATTGAGTCTTCCTATGCATCAACACGGGATATTCTTCCACTTCTTCAGGTCTCTTTTTGTTTCTTGTAGTAATGTTTTGTAATTTTCTTTGAATAGATCCTTTGTGCTTCTGGTTATATTTACTCCCAAATATTTTATCTTGTGATTAGCTATTGTGAATGGTATTGTTTTTCTTAGCTCCAGCTCTATATTCTCTTTGTCACTGTATAGAAATTCAACTGATTTTTGTACATTGATCTTGTATACTTCTACTTTGCTGAATTGGTCAACTATGTCTAAAAGTTTTCTTTCTGGGTCTTTAGGGTTTTCTAAATATACTATCATATCATCTGCATAGAAAGATAATTTTACCATCTCTATGCCAATTTGGATACCTCTTATGTCTTTCTCTTGTCTTATTGCTATCACTAAGATTTCCAATACAATATTGAATAAATGGGCATCCTTGCCTAGTAGTTCCTGTTCTTAAAGGGAATGCCTTTAGCCTCTCTCTATTGAGAACAATGTTGGCTCTTATGTTTTCATAAATACTTTTTACTATATTGAACAATATAGTAAAAAGTATTTATGAAAACCAGAGGAGCCAAAATATGACTTTAATTTCATACCACCTGAATTTCAGAATCATCTCAGGAACAGGTTTGAGGCCTTGAACACTAATGAGCGAAGACCAGATGAGTTGTGGGAGGATGTTAAA
>NW_006400173.1:620728-623829 GCF_000299155.1 Elephantulus edwardii
TCGATGGCACATAACAACAACAGAGGAAATGGACAAATACTTACAATGCACAGCCTACCTAAACTGACACAAAACAAAATTGAAAACCTGAACAGACCCATTACAAAAGAAGAAACTGAAAAAGTAATAAAACAACTTCCAGCCAGAAACAAGCCCTGCACCACATGATTTTACAAGTGAATTTGATTAAATATTTTATCAGATATTCAGAAACTATCCATAAACTAGTTCAGAAAACAGAAGAAATGGAATTCTCCCAGACTTATTCTATGAAACAAACATATCCTTGATACCAAAGCCAACGAAACACACCACCAAAATAGAAAACTATAGGACAATATCGCTCATGAACAAAAATCTTGAATAAAATCCTGGCCAATAGAATCCAAAGATAGATTTAAAAAAAAAATTCATCATGACCAAGTGGGATTCATAACAGGTATTCATGGAAGGTTTAACATGAATAACAGTAATTGTAATTCATCACATTAACAAAACAAAGAACAAGAACCACATGATCCAGTCAATTGATGCAGAAAAGGCCTTTGACAAAATCCAACATCCTTTCCTGATTAAAACACCCAACAGAATCGAAATGGCAAGGAATTTCCTTAATATAGTAAAAAATATATTTGCAAATCTGAGAGCCCACATTGTTCCCAATGGAGAGAGCTTAAAGGCATTCCCTTTGAGAACTGGAACTAGGCAAGGATGCCCACTATCACCTCTCCTATTCAATATGTTATTGTAAGTTTTAGTGATAACACTAAGCCAAGAGAAGAAAATAAGAGGTATCCAAATTGGCAAAGAGGAGATAAAGTTACCTCTCTATGCAGGTGATATGATAGTATACTTAGAAAACTCTAAAGACTCAGCAAGAAAACTACTGGACATAGTTGACCAATTCAACAAAGTGCCAGGACACAAGATCAACATACAAAAATCAATTGGATTTCTCTCCTGCAACAAATATAGAACCAGAGCTAAGAAAAACAATACCTATCATAAGAACTAACCACAAGATTAAATATCTGGGAGTAAATCTAACTAAAAACACAAAGGATCTATTTGAAGAAAATTACAAAACATTACCACAAGAAACAAAGAGACCTTGAGAAATGGAAGAATATACCTTGCTCACGGATAGGAAGGCTCAATATTGTGAAAATTACAATCCTACCAAAGGCAGTCTACATGTTCAATGCATCCCAATACAAATACTAATTCTATTCTTCAACAAGATGGAAAAGGCAATCTCCAATTTAAATTGGGATGGAAAGAGACCCCAAATAAGCAAAGCACTCCTTAAAAAGAGTAATAAGGCAATGAATGAATGGAAATCCAAAACCTCTGTTAAAAAAATTATAAAAAAAGAGTAACAAGGTAGAAGGCATCTCATTCCCTGATTTTAAATCCTACTATACTGTTGTGGCGCTGAAGACAACATGGTACTGGTACAATGAAAGGCACATAGATCAATGGAATAGAATTGAGACTCCAGAAATAGTCCCATTTACCTATGGTCAACTGATATTTTTACAAGGAGATGGGATCAGTTAAGTGGGGAAACAACAGATTTTTTCAACAAATGAGATTAGCAAAATTGGAAAACAATCTGCAGAAATCTCAAACAAGATCCACACCTCACTCCATACACATAAACCAACTCAGAGCGGATCAAGGACCTAAGACTAAACCCAAGGACTATAAACTTCATTAGAGAAAAGCTTGGAAAAACCCTAGAGGCACTAATCCACAACATGAATTTTCTTTCAAGTGTCCTGAAAAACTTACAACCAGGAAAGGATAAAATAGATGAACTGGACCTCCTAAGAATAAAATTTCTATGAACATCCAAAAACTTCTCCAATAGGTAAAAAGGGAAGCCACAGATTGGGAAAAAGTATTTGGTAATGACATGTCAGATAAGGGACTTATTTCTTGAATGTATAAAATACTCAAGAAGCACAACAAGATAAAGGTAAACAACCTAACTGAAAAATGGGCACAGGATATGAACAGACACTTCAACAAAAAAGACATTCAGATGGCAAACAAACACACAAAGAAATGTTCACAATCTCTAGCTCTAAGAGAGATGCAAATAAGAAAAACAACAACTATGAGGTATTATCTCATCCCAGTAACAATAACTAAATTCAGCATAACAGCAAACAACAAATCCTGGTGAGGTTGTGGAGAAACTGGAACGCTTTCACTGTTGGTGGGAGTCTAAAATGGTGCAACCAATATGGAAGGCACCATGGTGCTTCCTCAAAAATTTAGAAATAGAAATACCATTTGACCCAGCAGTTTCACTACTGAGAATATACCCTAAAGAAACCAGAACTGTCATCCAAACATATATGTGCACACCCATGTATATTGCTGCTTTGTTCACAATAGCAAAGAGTTGGAAACAGCCCTTGGGTCCATCAAGAAATGAATGGATAGAGAAGCTGTGGTAAATTCACACAATGGAATATTATGCAGGGCAGAAAAACAAAGAACTCATGAAATATTATACAAAATAGGTGACCATGAAGGACATTATACTAAGTGAAATATATCAGTCAAAAAAAGACAAATACTGTATAATGCCACTGTTATAAAACAGGACTGACAACGGGATCAGGGGGAAACTAAGAAATGAGGGGATAAATAATGTACATGGCATTGAAACAGACAAGGGAGAGAACTGTATAAAAGGAATAAATGATTAGGTATTATTTGTCTGACAAGAATCCAGAATAAGAGCTGCATAGTAAATTGGCCTGTGGGAGGGACTGTATAACAATGAAAAAACATTTTTTTCTAAAGAAAACATGAACTGGGGGGAAGGGGTGCAGGGAGAAAAATGTGCAACTATGAATGAATGGAAATCCAAATTCTTTATACACTTACAATAAAATCTCTTTTGTTGTTGTTGTTGTTATGTGCCGTCGAGTTGCTTGTGACTCATAACGACCCTATGTACAAAAGCCCTAAACTCTGCTCTGTCCTGTGCCAATCGCACTGTCTCTGACACTCCCTTCCTGATTATCCCAGTCACTGACTCAATCCACCTCATAAAGGGCCTTCCCCTCCTGCGCCGTCCCTCC